>NC_071990.2:75251212-75554242 GCF_028885655.2 Pongo abelii | reverse complement strand
AGCTGTGAGGCAAAAACATCAGGTAACCTATGAAGGAAAACTTATCAGATGAACAGTGGATTTCTCAGCAGACACCCTGCAAGCCAGAAGGGACTGGGGCCCTATCTTTAGCCTCCTTAAACAAAATAATTATCAGCCAAAAATTTTGTATGTAGCAAAACTAAGCTTCATAATGAAGGAGAGATAAAATCTTTTTCAGACAAGCAAATGCTGAGAGAATTTACCACTACCAAGTCAGCACTACAAGAAACGCTAAAAAGAGTCCTGAGTCTTGAAATAAAACCTGAAATATACCAAAATAGAAGCTCCTTAAAGCATAAATCTCACAGGATCTATAAAACCATAACACAATGAAAAAAACCCAAGGTATTCAGGCAACAACTAGCATGATGGATACAACAGTACCTCACATCTCAATACTTAACATTGAATGTAAATGGCCTAAATGCTCCACTTAAAAGATATAGAATGGCAGAGTGGATAAAAATCCATGAACCAAGTATCTGCTGTCTTCAAGAGACTCACCTAACACATAAGGACTCACATAAACTTAAGGTAAAGGAGTGGAAAAGGTATTCCTTGCAAATGGAAACCAAAAGTGAGCCAGAGTAGTTATTCTTATATCAAACAAAACAGACTTTAAAGAAACAGTTGAAAAAGACAAAGAGGGGCATTATTTAACAAAAGGATTAGACCAACAGGAAAATATCACAATCCTAAATATACATGTGCCTAACACTGGAGCTCCCAAATTTATAAAACTATTACTACTACTATTACGCAATAGTAGCGGGGGACTCAATACTCCACTGACAGCACTAGAGAAGTCATCAAGGAAGTCAACCAAGAAACAATGGACTTAAACTATATTCTAGAACAAATGGACTTAACAGATATTTACAGAACATTCTACCCAACAACTGCAGAACATACATTCTTTTCATCAGCATATGGAACATTCTTCAAGATAGACCCTATGATAGGCCACAAAACAAGCCTAAATAAATTTAAGAAAATCAAAATTATATTAAGCACTCTCTCAGATCACAGTGGAATAAAATTGGAAATCAACTCCAAAAGGAACCCTAAAAACTATACAGATACATGGAAATTAATCTGCTACTGAACGATCTCTAGGTTAACAATGAAATCAAGAGGAAAATTAAACAATTAGTTGAACTGAAAGATAATAGTGACACAACCTATCAAAACCCCTGCGATAGAGCAAAAGTGGTGCTAAGAGGAAAGTTTATAGCATTAAATGCCTACATTGAAACTCTGAAGGAGTACAAATGGACAATCTAAGGTCACACTTCAAGGAACTAGAAAAACAAGGACAAACAAAACCCAAACCCAGCAGAGGGAAAGAAATAACAAAGATCAGAGCAGGACTAAGTGAAATTGAAACAAGAAAAACAATACAAAAGATAAATGAAACAAAAAGCTGGTTCTTGGAAAAGATAAACAATATTGATAGACCATTTGCAGATTAACAAAGAAAAGAAGAGAGAAGACTCAAATAAACTGAACTAGAAATGAAATGGGAGGTATAACAACTGTTGCCACAGAAATACAAAAGATTATTCAAGGCTATTATGAACAGCTTTACACACACAAACTAGAAAACCTAGAAGAGATGGATAAATTCCGGGAAATATACAACCCTCCTATATTAAACCAGAAAGAAATAGAAACTCTGAACAGACCAATAACAAGTAAAGTAGCAAGATTGAAACAGTATTAAAAACACTGCCAACAAAAAAAGTCCAGGACCAGATGGCTTCACAGCCAAATTTTATCAGATATTCAAAGAGGAATTGGTACCAGTCCTACTGAAGCTATTCCAAAAGATAGAGAAGGAGGGAATCCCCTCCCTCAATCATTCTGTGAAGCCAGTATCACCCTAATACAAAAACCAGGAAGGGACATAACAAAATACAGAAATCTACAGACCAGTATCCCTGATGAACATAGATGCAAAAATCCTCAACTAGCTAACCAAATCCAACAGCATAGCAAAAAGGTAATCCATCACGATCAAGTGGGTTTCATAGCAGGGCTGCAGGGTTGGTTTAACATATGCAAGTTAATATCACAAGTCAATAAATGTAATATACCACATAAAGAGAAGTAAAAACAAAAATAATATGATTATCTCAATAGACACAGAAAAAGCATTTAACCAAATCCAGCATCCTTTTATGATTAAAACCCTCAGCAAAATCAGCATAGAAGGGACATACCTTAAAATAATAAAAGCCATCTATGACAAACCCAGAACCAACTTTATACTGAATGGGGAAAAGTTGAAGGCATTTCCCTTGAGAACTGGAACAAGATAAGGATGCCCACTTTTGCCACTTCTATTCAAAATAGTACCTGAAGTCCTCTCTAGAGCAATCAGACAGGAGAAAGAAATAAAGGGCATCCAAATTGGTAAAGAAGTCAAACTGTTGCTCTTTGCTGATGATATGATCATCTACCTAGGAAACCCTAAAGACTCATCCAAAAAGCTCCAAGAACTGCTAAATGAATTCAGCAAAGTTTCAGGATACACAATTATTGTACACAAATCAGTAGCTCTGCTATACACCAACGGTCACCAAGATGAGGATCAAATCAAGAACTCAACCCCTTTTACAATAGCTGTAAAAATAAATAAAATACTTAGGGATATACCTAACCAAGGATGTAAAAGACCTCTACAAGGAAAACTACAAAACACTGCTGAAAGAATTCATAAGCAACACATACAAATGAAAACACATCCCAGGCTCATGGATGGATAGTATCAGTATCGTGAAAATGACCATACTGCCAAAAGCAGTCTACAAATTCAATGCAATTCCCACAAAAATACCACCATCATTCTTCACAGAGCAAGAAAAAACAAACCTAAAATTCATATGGCACCAAAAAAGAGTCTGCATAGCCAAAGGAAGACTAAGCAAAAAGAACAAATCTGGAGGCATCACATTACCCATCTACAAATTATACTATAAGGCCATAGTCACCAAAACGGCATAGTACTGGAATAAAAATAGGCATATAGAGCAATAGAACATAATCAGAAATAAAGCCAAATACTTAACAGCCAGCTGATTTTTGACAAAGCAAACAAAAACATAAAGTGGGGAAAGGACACCCTATTCAACAAATGATACTGGGATAATTGGCTAGCCACATGTGGAAGCATAAAACTGGATCTTCATCTCTCATCCTATGCATAAATCGCCTCAAGATAGATCAAAGACTTAAATCTATGACCTGAAACCATAAAGATTCTAGATGATAACATTGGAAAAACCTTTCTAGACATTGGCTTAGGCAAAGACTTCATGACCAAGAACCCAAAAGCAGATGGAAAAAAGACAGAGATAAATAGATGGGACCCAATTAAACTAAAAAGCTTCGGCACAGCAAAAGAAATAATCAGCAGAGTAAACAGACAACCCACAGAGTGGGAGAAAACATTCACAAAGTGTGCATTGGCAAAAGAATAATATCCAGAACTTACAAGGAACTCAAACAAATCAGGAAGAAAAAAACAATCCCATCAAAAAGTGGGCTAAGGACATGAATAGACAATTCTCAAAAGAAGATATTCAAATGGCCAACAGCATATGAAAAAATGCTCAACATCACTAATTATCGGGGAAATGCAAAGCAAAACCACAATGAGATACCACATTACTCCTGCAAGAATGGTCATAATTAGAAAATCAAAAAATAATAGATGATGGCATTGATGTGGTGAAATGGGAAGACTTTCACACTGCTGGTGGGAATGCCAACTAGTACAACCACTATATATTTTACCTAACAACTAGAAATGTTACAACAAAACAAACATAAGAAGAAAAGAGGAGGAACTGATAAATAGGAAAGCACACACAAATGATTTTGAATACAGAATGGATAAATAAAATTTATGTATTTCTTTGGGAAAAATTATACCTATGGCAAGATTAAATCAGTAAAAGAGAAACCCCATCCCCTGTAGAATTAACAAACAAATTTGAGAGAAAAATGGTATTTATCATCAGAAAAAACAAATTATTGAAAATTACAAAAGAATAATATGTGCAGCTGTATTTGGAAATATATGAGACTAGAGATATTTTTGAAACAAAATTAAATAATAGCAGAAAATATTAATTGTTCAATAATACTGGAAGAAATAACAAAAATCAGTTATCTTTCCCAAAGATTGCAGAGTCAAATGGTCTTAAAGAGTAGTTATTTTAAGCTGTTAAGTTACAACTATTTCCCTCAGTATATTCAACTTTTGGAAGTATAGAAAAAATGAAAACATCTTCATTAGGTTTTATGAAGGTAGCATAATCTTAATACTAAATGATAACACAAAATTAAAAAATGAAAATAAAATAATTAAATATAATGAAGCTACTTAGCTCATATTTGAGTTTAAATGATAAAATGTTTAGTAAAATATTAGCAAATCAAGTTACCAGCCTATTAGAAAGTAAATATTGAGATAAAAAAGGGTTTACTTCAGAAATAGAAGAGGATTTAAAAAATGAGAATTCATTAATATATTAATGTCAAAATTGTATATTTTAAAATTTCATATAGTAATGGTATTAAAGAAAGACATTTTTCTTATTTAAAAACATTAAAAACTCTTTGTAAAAGAGTTCAATATTTTTGAAAGTTATAGAGGTTATCTATTTTCAAATAATAGACAAACAGATGCGGAGCCAATGAAATGTGCTCCCAATGGCTAAAGCTAGAACAAGTTGAGCAGCAAAACTTTTTTTTAAGTATTGGATTATAAGTCAAAGTATAAAAAACTATGCATGAGTTAATACAGATATAAATAAATGATTATATCTATTATTCAATGAGGGAGAAGAGATAAATTTACTTTGCAGAATTCCAAGTAAGTTATGTAGATACTCTAACCTAAGAAGAGAATAAAACTTTCCATCCTTTAAGACTACATGTAATGACTTCCTTCTAAAGAGTGTGGTATGGAAAGAGGGAAAAAAGTGTAATATTACAATGGATAAATCTGACAAACACACTTCATGCAGGTGATGAAGGTAAACATAAACAGTGATAAGTTATGATGATATTATGTTTCCTGGATATGACATGAAAAGGAATTTTATATTTGTGGTCTTGTTTCTTAAATCCCATAAATCTAGTCTAATCATGAGAAAAACATCAGAAAAACCCTAATAGAGGAGAAGTCTGGAGAATAACCTCCTCAAAATTGTCAAGGTCATCGAAAACAAAGAAAGTCTGAGAAAATATCACAACCAAGAGCCTAAGGAGCCAGGACAACTAAATGTCATGTGGTAACCTAGATGGGATCCTGGATCATTAAAAGGAATCAGGTGAAAACTAAAGACATCTGAATAAATGATGTATGGATTTTAGTTACTAATAAATGTATCATTATTTCTTCATTAATTGCAACAAATGTACCATACTATGGTTATATTATAACTAATATTATTTTAAATTGTGTTTTTTGCCATTAAAAGTAGATGGCAATTACTTTTGCACCAACCTATAATATGTTAATAAGCGGAAACTGTGCAGAACACATGGGAGCTCTTTGGAGTATCTGTTCAATTTTTCTGTAAATCTAAACTGCTCTAAAAATTGTTAGTTAAAACACATACAAAATGCAATTGCCACATTCAGTCTGAACAGTGAAAAACTATTCTAGTGGATTTTTGATTACTATAGTTCTTTTTAGAAGTTCTAACTTAAACAGTAGTACATGAAACAGAAATATGGTTTAAAAATAAGTGAAAAATAATCTTTCTTTACAGGAGATAGTACAGTTTTCTAGAAAACTCAATAGAATAAAAAAAACTCTTAGAAATAAAAAGAAAATTCAGAAAACTGGGTGCCTAGAATATGTATATATTTTTCATACACCAGTAATAACCAGTTATAAAATAAAATGGAAGATCTCATTTGTAGCCCTCCAAAATAGAAAATACCTAAGAATTAACAATATAATAGGAAGTTTGTACATGAAAAAGAAAACCTCGTAAAACTATACTGAAAGATGTAAAATATTTGCACAATGGAAACAAGGCTCTCTGTGGCAGAATCTGGTAGTTGTTGTCTGATATCCATTGTTGCATTCTTCCTTTTAGGGATAGAACCCCATGTTTTTATGGCGGTCATGTAACCTAGGAAGAGTTCACATTTCCCACCCCATCTTGCATTTGAGTTCAATGGTCACATAATTAAGTCCTGGTCTATTGGATATGAGTGGAAGTGATGTGAATGCCTAGGCCACATCCTTAAGAGGAAACTGCTCTCACTTTTTACTCCTCCATGCTTGGTCCACAACACAGATGTGGTGGATGTGATGAGCTCTTGATTTACTGGACTTTCCTTAAGTGGAAGGTTATTTATTTATTTATTTATTTATTTGAGATGGAGTCTCACTGTGTTGCCCAGGTTGGAGTGCAGTGGCACAATCTCAGCTCACTGCAACCTCCACCTCCCAGGTTTAAGGGATTCTCCTGCCTCAGCCTTCTGAGTAGCTGTGACTACAGGCACCCGCCACCACGCACAGCTGATTTTTTTGTATCTTTAGTAGAGACGGGATTTCACCATGTTAGCCAGGATGGTCTCGATCTCCTGACCTTGTGATCTGCCTGCCTCGGCCTCCCAAAGTGTTGGGATTACCAGCATGAGCCACCACGCCTGCCAAAAGCGTATTTTTGTCTTCATTTTTAGCTCTAATATTTTCTTTCTCCACAACCAATTTTTCCCCCCGAGATGTTTAGAAACTTTAAAGTAACCTTGAAAGACTCTGACATAACACCTTGACTAAGCTTGAGTCATGGGACTATGGTGCCACCTTGCTGTGTTTTTCATGCCCCTGAGGTCTTTGGCAGCATCCTCTGTGACATGAATACCATTTGTAGTTTGCCTACACTTTTAATAAAACCTTTTTGCTGGAATAAGCATTGCTCCTTCCAAGTTGTTGCTTGCCCAAGAAGGCAATGCTCATAAGTGCCACCATATGAGCAAATCTCTTGCAAAACTTGTGTCTTTGGTTTTGTGCACAGTTGCTGATGAAGAGATGTTCTTCCTGAGGAATCAGGTTATTCAGGCTTAGCGGCATATTCTTCTGAGTTGAAGCTTGTTTTAGAAATTGTTTTAAAGTTTCTTTTAGCATGTATAGAGAAATAAGTAAATAAAATAGTGAGATATCCTCATTGTAAGAAGAAAGTCAAAGAGAATCTTACTTGACTATTTTCCTTACTTTCCTCCTGTCTTGAAACAATGCCACTAGTGTGGAAAGGTTATACAAACACAGTCCTTAAGGAAATTGACACACGCTGAACATCGATTGTGGGGGTAGGGGTGGGGGAGTTGGAGCTTAAGCTGGTCTATTTTTTATTACAATTCCAACTTGCCTAGTTGTCTGTCAATCCACTCTCTCCTCATCTCCTTATCTCCTTTCTCCCCTTGCCTAGTGGAGCAGCTTCTTGAGATCTTCTTGTTGAGTGTATCAGCACACACATGCACACTCTCCAGTATCTGAGAAGGGCAGAATCAGCCCAATTTCACCCATGTGACTGGACAAACAATTCCAGATTATGTTGATAACGCCTTTGTTTATAAAATAAATGTTACTAATGTTCTCATGACAATGAGTTAAACTGATTGTTTAAGATCCCTACATTTGGCTTGCGTAGTGGATTTTCCTCTTGTTTTCAAAATGAAAATTGTTATATTATTTATTCTAACTGCAAAATAATACAGGCTTTTGAAAAATGTTCAGATATTAGAGAAACATATTAAAGTAAAAGTTACCTACATTTCAGTATCTAGAAATAACCACTCCTACCATTTTGTTGTGTCCTTCCAGGTGGTTTTCCATGCCATCTTTCTCAAACGGCTGTCTGTAAAATGCTGGTTCAGATTATTTTTTTATAGTAGAAGACTTTAATGAAAAGTTTGAGAAATGCTGGGTTAAACAATGTTAAGCATGCTTGTTGTAGGCCACAGAGTTTTTATTCCTGATTTTGCTATGAGAAACTCTAAAAAAGACTTAATTTGCAGTACTTCCCAAATCTATGAGACTGGAATACTTTTTTTTTGGAGAACAACAACAACAAAAAAACCTGGAAAATGCTATCGTTTGAACATTTACTCATACATTAATACATGTCATACAAATGAGATAAAAAAAACTCAACCTAGTTTTTATCCTGTTTCCATATAAACTCAACAATGTATGATGAACATTTGCCCATATCCGTAAATAGAGATTTACATCATTCTTAATGACTGTGTAACATTCCATTATATATATGTATTATCCTCTAGTGAACCAAATTCTCTGTTAATGGACTTTGGAGACAAAGGAACATTGAGCAAAGAGGCAAAAAAAGAAAAAAGAAACATGCACTGAATTCACAAAAATATTTGCAAAAACTAAAATGAAATCAGTAAGCAAACAGGTGAGTATATCTTTAAGAACATGTACAGAGAACACAGAGAATTCACAGAAAGAAAAACAATGGACCATTATAAATATAAAATAATGTTCAGCATTACATCTATGCCATGCAAATAAGGATATCCAGTTTTAATATTTAATTGATTAAAGTAGCAAAAAATAAAGACTAACAAAATACAGCATTGTTGAGGATTTGGGAAAGTGTACACTTTTACCCTGTTATTGAAAAATGTAAGTTGGTACCACCTTTCTTGAGGGTAGGGTACCTATACCCATTATAATTTTCAATAAGCATATCCTTGGAACAGTAGGTCCAGTTTAGATTACTTTTTTGGCTACAAGACTATGATCTCTTTTTTTATAAACAATCCCTTATTGAGATCTTGCCCTGGGCTGTACACTGTGCTAGATTCGTGGACAAGACAATTTTCTCAAGAAGCCTATGATATGTACAGTTTGAGCAAATAAGGCTCACACAGAAACCACTGGACTGTCTCCAAAAACTTTTGAATCTCCAGTAATAATAATGCATTTGAATAAAATCATGATTAGAACACTGAAATTAATCAAGCTTTTTCTAAACAGAATGTTTCTAGTTTCAATAGTGATTAGAAGAAAGTTTATATTCCTTTAATTTCCTGGCAGGGCTAGCATTTGTTACAACTCGAAATCCTGGTAGTGAGTATAAGCTAACAAACAGCAGGTTTCAAAAATCAGGATTTTATATTCTGGGACATGCTTTTCTGTCTTTTTCTTCTTGCACATAATTACACTTCTATTTCCATCGTGTTTTCCTACTTCAGTCACTGAGTGTAGCTTTCTTCATCAGAAAGATAAATTCTGATACAGAGGAAGAAGTCAGCTGGATGCATATATTTAATCCATTCAATTGGAAGCTCCGTGAGGGAATGGATTGTTTTACCCTCCACAGATCCCCAGTACCCAGTGCCTATTGCTAAGCCCATTGGGTGGACTCAATATTTGTTGACTATAGTTTGAGTGGACCTCACATAAGGTGATGTTAATGAACTTAGAGCTTTGAAGGTGAGTTCTAGATGGAAAGCTTAGCCATGATATCTGCTCCACATCCAAGTACTTTTTAAACATAATTGCCTAGATAGAAATGTAAAATCACTGGATAGAAATAGTAGAAACTTCATGGCCAAATGCAAATTTAGCTAAATGAAAATTATAAGAAGCAAGTATTTGGAAATTCCCCTTTATCTAAATCAGACTGGATCATTAACATAGAGTATCAAGAAATAGGTGATTTGATAAATATGAAAATAAAATGGAAGGAGAAGGAAAGGGGATCAGAAAAAGTATGTGTTAAGTAGATTAAGTACAACTTATACTTTTATGGGTATACTACCTTTTATCCTCCCTATCCCTACAATGTTGCAATATTTTTGTTACTGTGCTTATTTTACAAACGAGGACAGAGTGTGTCTAACAGTTTAAATAATTTACTAAAGACCACCTACCCTCCTAGTACCTGGAATACATTGGAAATAAGCTCTGCCATTCCTTCTTATAGGGAAAGACTTGCCAAACATGGTGAAGATAGCAAATCGAAGGAACAGCATAAGAATTATCCATTTGATAAACTATGGAAGTAGTTCTCACACTTTAGTGTATCAGAATCACCAAAGAGCTTGTCAAAACCGGCTTTCTGGGCCCCACCTTCAGAGTTTCTGAATCAGTAGGTCTGGCATGGGGTCAGATAATCTGCATTTCCAACCAGTTCCCAGGTACTGCTGTTGCAGCTGCCAGTCCAGGAAACACACCTTGAGAATCACTGGAATAGAGCAATTTCATTATTATCATCTGTCTTGATTTTAGAAGGGCATTTGCAAAGTCTTTTTATGATATCCATTTGGTCAAGATTTTTTTTTAAGTATTAATCCATAATTAATTCAACGAATGAGTCATTCAACAAATAGAATAGTGATGGAGACAAAGCATAGAATTACAGTTGAAACCTGTTACTAATATATAAAAAGTGACTTAATGACTTAATAGATATTTTAAAAGTTTGGATCATAAAGTCAATATATGGTTGAAGAAAAGAGACTCTAAAATTACTAAGGCTTTTTCTGATTATATTAATACAGGCAGTCTATCTATTTTATTAATTTTTTTTGAGAAACCCGCTCCTGAATTCATTGATCTTTTGAATGGTTTTTGTGGCCCGATCTCCTTCAGTTTAGCTCTGCTTTTGGCTATTTCTTGTATTCTTCTAGCTTTGGGATTTGTTTGCTCTTGGTTCTCTAGTTCTTTTCTTTGAGATTTTAGGTTGTTAACTTGAGCTCTTTCTAGGTTTTTGATGTGGCCATTTAGTGCCATAAATTTCCCTCTTAACATTGTCTTAGTTGTGTCCCAGATATTCTGGTTCATTGTATTGGTTTCAAAGATCTTGGTTTCTGACTTAATTTCATTATTTACTCAAAAGTTATTCAGGAGCAGGTCCTTGTAATTATACAGTTTTGAGTGAATTACTTATCCTTGAGTTCTAATTTGATTGCACTGTGGTCCAAGAGGTTTATGATTTCAGTTCTTTTGCATTTGCTGAGGAGTGTTTTACTTATGATTATGTGATTGATTTTAGAGTAAGTGTCATGTGGTGATGAGAAGAATGTGTAGTCTGTTGTTTTTTCTGTAGGTATCTACAAGGTCAAGTTGATCCAGTGCTGAGTTCAGGTCCTGAATATCTTTGTTGACTTCCTGTCTCAATGATCTGTCTAATATTGTCAGGGGAAAGTTAAAAGTCTCCTGCTATTATTGTGTAGGGGTTTAAGTCACTTTGAATGTCTCTAAGAACTTGCTTTATAAATCTGGGTGCTCCTGTGTTGGGTGCATATATATTTAGGATAGTTAGCTTTTCTTGTTGAATTGAACCCTTTATCATTATGTAATACCCTTCTTTGTCTTTTTTGATCTTTGTTGGTTTAAATACTGTTTTATCTGAAAATAGAATTGCAACACCTCCTTTTTTTCTGTTTTCCATTTGCTTGGTAAATTTTCCTTCATCCCTTTATTTTGAATGTCTTTGGAGGTGAGATGCATCTCTTGAAGGCAGCATACCAATGGGTCTTGGCTCTTTACCCAGCTTGCCACTCTGTGTCTTATAATTAGGGCATTACATTTAAAGTTAGTATTGTTATACATGGATTTCATCTTGTCATTGTGATGCTAGCTGGTTATTTTGCCAACTTGTTTATGTGACTGCTTTATAGTGTCACTGGTCTGTATACTTAACTGTATGTTTGTAGTGGCTGGTAGTGATTTTTCCTTTTCATATTTAGTGCTCCCTTCAGGAGCTCTTGTAAGGCAGGTCTGGTGGTAGGCATAATATGACAATTATGGGAAGGAATCCCACTGTTCCCCTTGGTTGAAGAGAATATATAGATTAATAAACTTAATTCCAGGTGCCTCTTCAAAAAGTAGAAGAGACTCCAGAGTAGTGAAAGGTCCAGAACTGGTACATGAGATGCCAGGACACAGGGAAGATTAAGTGGCTCAGCTTATTTGAGTTGTGGAGTAGCAGCTCCTACACTGGTGAGGAATTGTACAAAATAAACTCTATCTACTTCTGACCTAAGATTTAGTTCAAATTTTAGGGGAAAGACACATAAACAACTATTATACTGCAACACAAAAGGAACCAATTGCTATAATAGGGCTTATTAAAAATGGGCCAGGAGAGAATAGGAAAGAGGGAGTAGATAGGACCATCATGATCCAGCAAGGTTCACAGGAATGCTGCGTCCAAGGTAAGTCCTGAGAAAGTAGTAGAATTTCAAAATGTGGAATTTAAATTTATTCAATTCAACCAACACTTGTGGGACATTTATTGCATATGGGGCCAGGCACCAGATACAAAGATAAATATGACATTGTCTCTGCCCTCCAGAGTGCTGACCACAGTAGATGTTGTACTAGCTGCTGGGTATTGGGTGATGGGAAGAAAACAGAAGTGGGTTCTAAGTCTCATGAAGTATATATGACAGAAATTTGTATAATGGGGTAGAAATTTTGAAAGAAGGTAGAAAGGAACTCTATGGAAAAAGCATGAAAAGAAACACAAATATGGCTGTCAAATGCAAGAGGTACTCTCCTTGACTGAGCAGTTCACTTGTGGGAGTGAAGATGTGAATAAATACAGTGAGAGATAGTTTGGGTGAGTATTAGTGTAGATAAATGAAGGGGACATCCCCGGAGAAGCTTTGACCTAATTAATTGGGTAACAGGATTTATGTAAAAGATGTTAAAAAAATGGGGTTGATATCATCCAGTCTGTTTGGGAGTATAACTGGTGACCACATAAAGGACAGATTTGAGAAGCAAGAGGTTAGATGTGAGGATATTAGGTGAGAAGTCACTGCTCAGGACCATGTGAAAGAGGAGTGCTTTTGCTCATTATGTTAGAAAGTTCAAATATGATATTAAAGAAAAAATGTACGTAGTATATGCTTAAAAATATTCAAAATAGCCATTTGCTTTCTTCTCTCTTTCCTTCCTACCTTCCATGTCTATTTGCCTCTCCTCTTCTCTTATCTTTTCTTACTGTTTGGAAAGATGTTTCTAGGTCCAATGAAATATTTTTGTGTTAAAATTACTAGAGGGATTTTTCCTGCATTTGACTGAGAGATTCTAAGCGGGCAGATTGCTAAATTATATCACTTATTTATCAGTTGGTAAAAACCAAATCCATATTTTCATAGCATTCATTATGATTTGGACTATAAGTATGAGTGCATGCATTGCATATTTGATTATGTTTTCCTTTTTGGCATGGTGCATGGACAAATGATTTTGTTATTAAGTTCTACTTTTAATATAATATTATTCCAGTTCTATGCTGAAGGTACTGTGCTGCCAGAGCAGGGAGTTTTCTGCACTACTTACCAGTCATTGGCTTATCTTATACCCATGTCCTCTCCTTTGGAGCAGGATAACCCAGGGAAACAAATAAAGCATAGGCTAAATAGTCATCAAGTCAATAGCATTTTCGATTTCAAACAAGACAATAGAACACCACTAACAAATAAATGTAAAACGCTAAACCTAGTGAGGCTAAGAAGTTTAATATCAAGGGAAAATAATAAAATTAAAACTTCAACAGTTTGCTCTCACTTACCTTCACACTAAACTGTTCTCAAGTTTATTTGGTAATTCTCTTATTCTGACTATATTTCATCAGTACAAATAGCGAGAGGAAAATCTATCTAACTTATGATAATGAACCTATGGCTCTCATTAAACTCTGTGACATAATTTATTTGCAGAGAGGGTACTTAATGTGGTCTTTGAGTTATTGTTTCAAATAATTCCATTTATCAGAAGGGTATTTTCAATGGCTGTGGATTCAGGCAACATTTATTTGTATATAAGATTGATTAGATTACTTCCACTAATTTTAAAATAATTATGTCAGAGAATAGAATTTTTTGTTTGGTGTGATAAAGTTAATTATATTGACTTGAATAACAAAAATAAATATGATCGAGGAAAGGGAATGAGGTAATATTTCTGTTAGCCTGTTCGGATAGGAGCAAGTGATAATTATTGAGAGTCCACAGGTCTGGCATTAACCAACTGAAAAATAAGAATACATGTCACGGTTAGGAAGCAATATTGGTGATAGTGTGCTCGTGGCTATTTCTGTAACTCTAGCTCTTGATACCAGTGGTGCAGATGCTGCTTCTGAGTATAGAAAGATACAAATTTGCAACTTTAAACAAGTAAGCAAGAAATGGAACTCATCTAAATGGTCTAAACTAAGACCTATCTAGGAATCTGTACTCCCTGAACATGTAACATATCCAATTTCAGTTACTTTTTGGAACTTCTTCCTTCCCAAGGCCATACCAGAAAGCGTAAGGCATAAAGGAAAGCCTGAGAGGCTTTCCTCTCAGGCCGTGAGTGGTTGCTGACACCTCATTAATGAAGCCAGCCTGGGCTGTTGTCGTTTATGGTGCTGCTGCTCCTGCACTAATATGAAGGTGGGAATCTTGGCCTAGGCTGAGAGTTCTGGTGTTTAGGGCTCATTTTATTTGCATTCTGAAATATTTTCCTGGCATTCTAGCACTTTGTGGGGACTGGCTCCCCAGTATTCTTGGGATCCTGTAGACCGTATCTTCTTCATAGCCTCTGGAAATCTCTGCTTTTCTTACTCTCAAGAATATATGCGTTCTCCCACTCTCCTCTTGGGATCCAGAGGACAATCTTTAATTAGCACAGACTCAGACTCTTGTGAGAGATTACAAGGGGAGTTTTATCCAAGCTGAAGGATATGTTAAAAAGGTCTTGCTTTTGGTTTGGAACAGAGGAAAAATACTATAAGGCAAACAACTATAAAATAGTATGCTGGTACATTACCATATTTCTTATGTTGCTCCCTTTCTCTGGTGATGCAGATGTGGGCTTACTGGTATAGACTGGCTGGGTCTCTTTATGACTGCAGAGGGCCTATGTGTTATACAGCTGGGGGCTCCATTCCCCACAGAGTCAAGCTGTGCAGAGTCAGCATGGTTGCACACAGGCCTGGGTTCAGCGGCAAGCAGTATATCCTGACAAACACGGTAGGTTGCAGAGTTAGTCCTGCATCTTGCCTCCTCTATCCACCACTCCCTCATCCCCCCACCCCTCTCAACATGTGAGTCTTTCTTATTTCCCTTTATTTGCTTTTCTTCACTTCTATGATCTGTTACTTATGTGACTCCGTTCTGATTTTCTTATTTTGAGTTTCCCTTTGAAGGATAAGAGATGCTGGCAATTTCCTCCATCAACATGGCAATGTCTTTGTCCCTTTGTGTCTGAGCATCACAAGATATATAAGATATCCATACATTAAGATGGAAAATGTGTCTGGATTCACTCCTATTTGTAAACATTTGGGTCTGGGAAGAATGAGGAAAGGAAATGCTAATACTACATTTCAAGCTTATAAACATTTGCAAAAATAGATGCATCAAATTGGTTTTTTAGATACCATTTTGCAACATGTAGATGCAACTCATACCAAAATAACTTCTTTGACAGGTGTTTCTCTGAGTAGGCATGGTGTCACTTCCATTAAGGCAGAGGGCTTGATCATACACTTTTTGATGCTTCAGTGTCTAAAGTACCCTTCCTTCCTTCTTCCTTCCTTCCGTCCTTCCTTCCCTCCCTCCCTCCCTCCCTCCTTTCTCCCTTCTTTCCTCTGTTTCTCCCTCCCTCCCCCTCCCTCCCTTTCTTCCTCCCTCCCTCTCTTTCTCCCTTCCTCCCTTTCCTTCCTTTTCCTCTCCTTCCTTCATCTCCTTCCTTCCTTCCTTCCTTCCCTTTCTTTCTTTCCTTCTTTCTTTTTGACACAGTTTTGCTCTGTCACCAGGCTGGAGTGCAGTGCACTCTGCTTGGCTCACTGCAACCTCTGTGCACGGATTCAAGCGATTCTCCTGCCTCAGCCTCCTGAGTAGCTGGCATTACAAGTGCATGCCACCACGCTCAGCTAGTTTTTGTTTTATTAGTAGAGATGGGGTTTCACCATGTTGGCCAAGCTGGTGTCGAACTCCTAACCTCAAATGATCCACCTGCCTCAGGTTCCCAAAGTGCTGGGATTACAGGTGTTAGCCATGGCACCCAGCCTAAAGCACCATTTCTACTGTGAACAGCATACCAAACTTTTATTCCAGATGAAAATCCCAAGCAAAAGACAAAGAAGATCTGTAAAATTCCTGCAGCAATTTTATAATGTTTTGTTTATTGGCTATATTTTAAATAAATAAATGAAACATTACCTCAAATGAAAGCATTCACATTGAATTCTAAACAAATGGAATGAGCAAAATTGAGTCAGGGAGCAAGAAGTATTTATTTGAAGCCCTTTGATATGCCTGATACTGTTTTAAGTGCCCAGGAATGCATGAAAAACATATAAAAAAAATCCCTGCCAATAAGGAGTGTTAAATCTAGATCGAAAAACTATGTGTAGAAAATAGCTAAAGAACGATGTAGAAAATAACAGATTCTTTTTGGTAGGTATAAACTTAAGTACAATATGATCAGACTGAAAGTTTATTTTAGGTTCAGTTAGGAAAGTGAAGCTGTAGTGGAACCAAGAGACATAAAATCAAAGAATCACTTTCCTACTTTCAAGACACATTTGAAGTCTTGCTCATGATTGGAAAAATATACACTGATTCTAAATATGTTTAATATATTTTATTAAACCTATTTAGGTACCATTGGTCATGTTGGGAGGGAGTAATTCCCAACTTAGGCCAAATGCTCAGTGGGGAAAACATCCTACCTTGGCAGAAGAATAAGATGAAAGGTGAAACAATAAGGCACTTTCCAGGTTCAACTAAGTTCTGTGTAAACTGAAGAAGCTAGGGTGAGAACAAGACAGAATTGTAAAAAGATCAAATGAAAAAGAATTTGTGCACTGGCTTGCCTCTGTGACTCATTTGAGAGTGAAATTGTTATCACATAAGCCATTTCCTGAAGTTTTAAAAAACATCGGGCCCATCTTTGAACTCTGGTCTATCTACCTCCAAAGCCTGTGTTCCTGTGTCCTTCATCTTCCAATGAAGAGCCCCAGGAGGTGTTATTGGGAGAAAGATATCATGAAATTGCTTGAGGCGCTTCTAGGAGACAGAAGACATTGTGGAACTAGCAGTAGAGCAGAGAGATTCAAACTCCAGTGAATCGAAAATGGTCTAGGAGACAACTGGGGCTGGTGGTGACTGTGGAAAGTATACTCGTGTCTCAGAGGACCCCTGGCTAATCAGCCTCTGACAACTGTTGTCATAAGGAGATGTGGGTACGCTTAGTCCGCCAGTGTTTCAAGAGGAACCAGAAATCTAATTGTTCATGTAAAAATATCTGTCATATTTTAAATGCTGGTACTTATTCATTTGTTTTTAAAAATAAAAATATTCTATAGGTCAAATAAAACATTTCTGACTGGTAATTGGTCTGTGAGTCAGGAGCTGGCAAACTCTGAGATGGTGTGCCATGCTGAGCAAGCCTTATTACTTGAAGGTTTCTTGTTTTACCTCTTTTACTTGAGAAAGCCTGAAGGGAGACAAGGGTTATCTTCCTTTGTGCTTTTGACTTTCAGGAGAATGGAGCTATTCTGGAGAGAGAATGGCAGTGGATTAAAAGCTCCGAACCTGCCTGGGTCTCAATCACAGAAATCTGAAACAGCCATTGGACCCCATTGCTAATCCCTGTGCAGTCTATAGTCACACCCGGAGTGTCGGCTTTTATAGGTGGAGGTAAGCTTTATATACCTTCATTGTAACTAGTCCAGGTTGAGACAGAAAGTGAATACTCAAGAAACACCCTAATGTTCACAAAACCATTTAATGTAGATCTAGGCATATGAAATGGATAATATTTGATTGTTTTTGACCTTAAAAGAGTCAATTTCATATTGTTGTTACTGGCTCAAAGCCATCTTCTTTCTCAGATACTAACCCATATAAGCAGATTTGTGAAGTCATCAGAGTTTGTTTTTGAAGAAATTTAGCATGATGGTTAAAAGTGTGGGGCTATGGAGCCAGATTACCTGGGTTTGAATACTGGCTTTCCTACCTTCCAGCTGGTTTGCCTCAGATTCCTTATCTATACAGTAAAGCTAAAAGTAGAAACTACCCTCTTGTAGTATCATGTTTGAGAGGGCCAGAGGCATTATTGCATGTGAGACTTAGTGTCACAAGGTATGCTCTTGGCAAATGAAAGTTATTTTTTCATTTTCTCTTTCTTCACTTATCATGATTTGATTGATTAGGAGTCCTTTCCTGTTATGCCTTCCCCAGTCTAATTTTTCCCTTCAAAATTACCTCATTTATGTCCTTATCCAAATTTCTTTCCCATTAATCCTAATCTTAGTTGGCACAAGAAACACATTTGGATAAATACGATCAATGCTAGTTTACTAGGTAAATTTTCCCAGTAGCATTTTCATTTTAAATAAAACACTGGAAGAAGTTTGTTTGTTTGCTTGTTTCCCAAACTTGCCTGGTGGTAAGAAGTATCCAAGACTGTTAAATCTCCAGACTCCATCCTTGGAGATTTTGGTTTTGTTGGTTTGGAATGGGCTCTGGGAATCTATATTTTTAATAACTACCTCAGGTGAGTTATTATTTCCAGGCAAGTTTGGGAACACTGTTTTAAACCAAATAACGCAATTTCTGATGATGACACACCATCCTCTATGATTGGCACATTTGCTTCTCCTTTCTTGGGAGGGTTTGCATATGCACTTCTAATGCTCCCTAAATCACAAACATGGGCAACTTTCTTCTCCACCCACACAGATAATCTGAGATCTTAATTTTAAAATTAACTGTGAAGCACACCATTTCCTCTCCCCACCCAAATTAGTTACTCTGCCTTAAAGTCTTCAAGGAAAAGATCTTGCTCGTATTGTTGCTCATACAAATACTCTTCAGATTAGTGCCATTCAAAGTGAGGAGGAACAGGAGCATTTGCATCATCTGAAAACATGATAGACATGCAGGATTTCAGGCCACATCTCAGATCTAATTGACTCAGAATCTGCATTTTAACATGCACACTAACATTTGAGAAGCACAACTTTAAAGTGTAAGACCTTGCTGATACACATTTAACTTATTCAATATAATTTAGTTGGCAGTGAACGTTATAAAACCTTCTCTTCTATGTTCTTGATATTATTATTACTATTTGAGATGGAGTTTTGCCCTTGTTGCCCAGGCTGGAGTGCAATGGCATGATCTCGGCTCACCACAACATCCGCCTCCCTGATTCAAGTGATTCTCCTGCTTCAGCCTCTTAAGTAGCTGGGATTACAGGCATGCACTACTATGCCTGGCTAATTTTTTTTTGTTGTTGTTGTATTGTTAGTAGAGGCAGGGTTTCTCCATGTTGGTCAGGCTGGTCTTGAACTCCCGACCTCAGATGATCTGTCTGCCTTAGTCTCCCAAAGTGCTGGGATTATGGGCATGAGCCACCACACCCAGCCTCTTAATATTATTTTTAAGGTAATTTAGTGTTTTATATTTTGACAATATTTTAGATGAAAGCAAAAGCATTATATCGCATATTTCTATCTGTAGAGAGCCTTTTCTGTATGTTAAATCTTCCTACCCATAGGTAACACTTTAAGCAGTGCATTTTAACCAGACAGTAACCACATAGCTAGCTAACCACTATGTACATTGGCTCAGTGAAAGGGCTGAGCATGCCTTCCATACGTGGCAACTTACAGAAAAACCACATGAATACAATGTGGATTTTCTATTTACTTGACATATTGGTGCTTTCTTTGCAGACTACATCTCAGCTACCTCTCTTTAACATTTTGATAAAAAGTTACACGGAAGATCTAAAACAAGTTTAGATCAATGACATTTGTTTACTAGATAGTAGTACTCATTTTTCCATGTTTAGCAGGGAGAGCAATTCACATTTAAAAAATTATACTGACTTAGATACATGTAGTAACAATTAACATTTTCTTTTTATCTCCTTAATCTTTACCTCTCACTTTCCCCCTTCCAGCCCCCGAACCTCACATGTAGCATATGCTCCACTACAGTACTTGCTTATTTAATATTTGTTGAGTTATAAAAGAATTGAGTTTTGCTCATGACTCTATGCTGCTGGTCCTGTATCAGTTTTTTCAGTTATGTCTAAATATACATGTAACGCTGGTGGTCCACATCATCTTTATGCAAGAGTGATTCAGCTCTCTGTGGACACTCATTAAACACTTATTGAGAATGAGGCTGTTTTTGCAGAGCATGTCTCTTTGAGAAGAAACACGAGCATGGCAACATGCTTGTATGGATTTTTAGTCTATTTTGAGGATCATCCACCTCTAAGTGACTCAGATTAAAAATATGTTATTTCATGAAATAAAAAGAAGCTACTGACTCAGTGTTTAGAGAGTGTATGCATTCTACCAGAAAGGTAATCAACTTCTCCGAGTCATCCATACTCTCGGATAGAACATATACCAGGAAAGGGGGATGTCTGGATTAGTTTTATTTATAGAGAATCACACCGTTTAAATAAAGGCAACCACAAATCATTGGTATTCCTGTCTTTACTTTCCACAACCATAACCTCTCTACCCATATTTATAAGTCAAATCTATATGGAGAATTGGCTTATTTAAAATAGAATTTTAACAAATACAAACAACAACCCAGAAGTGGAATTGCTTTTATTAGTCTCGAAATTGACTTGGGGATGTCTTTGCCATCAGAATATTGTTAGTATGACACCATTATAAGGTTCAAAATATGGTGCAGCACAAAGCAAAGCATGTAGTCAACTCAAATTGTGATAGTGCAGAGCATGACACTAAGTATGTAAATATAAGTATTGTTTTACTTTATAATAGCTATAAAATTTTTCATAGCTTTTTTACTGCCACATGTGTGTTTGGATTTAAAAAAATTCCCTTGTATTTTAAATTCAAACAGGTTCCAAATCACAAACATCTGGAGAAGAGTTTTCTTGAAAGTTTATTAATTTCATAGTACTTTATTTTCAGAACATCTTACATTTAAAAACAAAATCAACTATATATTTCAACAGAAAGAAAGCAAAATGAAGTTCATTATGTGGTGAAATGCCAAGATCAGATGTTTTTAAAATGATCTTGGACACTGTTTCTAAGAGCATAGAAAAGTATTAGCAAAACCATGTTTAAACTGAACATTCTGATAAACAAAATTGTTTTTATATTTTTTCAGTTAGAAATGTAATACATGCACTATTATACCATTGTGAATTATAAACTTAAATTTTTTTTGAAAGGAAGGAATGCTATCATGATGATGCAAAGCTGCAAACCCCTCATGAATCCATTGTTGGATCTATTGCCTCTTCTAAAGGAAGTCTACAGCTGTGCTGTTCAATATGGTATCCACTGGATATAAGGGGCAGTGGTCACATAAAATTTGGCTACTAAGACTAAAGAAATAAATTTTCAAATTTTATTTAGTGTTAATTAAATTAAAATTTTAATATCCACATGTGACTAGTGGCTATAATATTGGTAAATGCAATCCTATACAATAAAAAAGAAAGAATTCTAGTTCCTAGGAAACCATTTTTGGCTTTTTAATGCCTGAAATTTTGGCAGTAGATTGCTATATCCCAATTGGGCTCTTAGATTTTTCCAGACTAAACAGGTTACTGTAGATGAAAGTTTAAGCACAGTCTGTGACAGTGAAGTGGTATGTATGCTCACTCAATTACTTTACTACCAGGGTTGTTAATGTTACTACACAGACATCTTTCCTTCCAAATTCCCTGGCTTTCTAAGAAGTTCACCCACAATTCTGCATGTGGGAGAGCAGCTTTGGTGTGAGTTTCTCATTGCTCTTGGCTCCACTTCACATTTGACTTCTTTCAGGTAATGCCTCCCCTGAGTTACCCATTTGAGTAGAGAGGGAGGGCCAGGATTGCAACCATATCCCATATCTTTCATTCAGTCTCTAGAGATTCAAGGGCTGTGTAAATAGGATTTCCATTCATGCTGAAAATGACTAGGAGATAAAGCCACAGGCACACATCACAAAGAAATAAAGCTGAATAAAGACAGACAAGTAATAGAAGCCTAAAGAGTCAACCAAGCTATCGAATAAAATATATTCACTAATCCTGGAGAAAATACATGTTTAATATTCTAAGTTAGAAGACACGAAGGTAAAAAATTTGACCAAGGAATGTGTGAATCAATCAGATTTTACTGGTGCAAGGAATGTTTTGAAGAGTCATTTCAACATCTTATGTAATAATGAAATGTATCCAGAGAGAATAAATGAGTTGACTCAGATCATATGTGTATGGAAAGAGCTCTGGTCTATACTGTGAGTCAAAAACGACTAGGCCAGTGGTTTTAATTGATAAAACATTTCATACATCTTTAATACTCTGTAGAGAATGCCACTTACTGCTGTTTCTGAAGTGATCTGAAGGACAGTTGAGAGTCAACCTAATGCAGGAATGTCTCTTGTCTCTTTTCCCAGCACTCTCTCCAGAAGGGAAAATCCCCAAACAAGTCTTCAAATATGAGCTTTTCAGCTATCCATAACCTATAATTTCAAGCTTTTTAAGGCCATTCTGGGAGAGATGTTTAAGATGAGAGAGTTCTTTTTCCTTTTGAAAAAAGAAACCTCTGGTTTTCCAAACATTTCATAAACCTCTGGAATTCTTTGGAGTGAGCCAGAAGTGGAAAAAGTAACTGAAACTGCTTGGGAAAAATTAGTAGTAGCTGTTGAAAAGAGCATTTATCAGTAATCCAGACATCGAAGACATTTGGACTTTGTTGAACAGGCAGTTTGTGGTGAGAAATGACTGGTTTAGGGTCATTGCTGGTCAGGCAACCTGGGCTAGAACTGGCTGGGTTGTGTTAGTTTCCTAGGGCTGTTGTAATCAAGTACTACAAACGAGGTGCCTTAAAACAGTGTAAATTTATTCTCTCACAGTTCTGGAGGCTGTAAGTCCAAATCAAGTTTTCTGCAGGGCCATGCTTTCTCTGAAGGCTGTAAAGGAGAATCTCTTCCATGTCTTTCTCTTAGCCTCTGGTATTGCTGGCAATCCTTGGTGTTCCCTGGCTTGTAAATATGTACATCAGTCTCGACCTCTGTTACCTGACGTTCTGTCCTGCAGTGGTTTCCTCTCCTCTTCAGCATGTGTTAGTCTTATGCAAATGTACTCACGCACACAGTGACATCTAGTGGGTCTGGACATAGACAGTTGAATCCTCTTGAATGCTGGAATCCCTTGATGGTTTGACTATCTCTTTATTTGAGGATCATAAGTCTATGTGTTTCCAAGGAATTTTGCTGACACTGTGCAGCTATCAGCATGAAATGAGGCTCAAGTTTATTAGTAGCTCTGTGAACGTAATAGATGGAAACTATATTTCACCTGTTTTTTTTTTTTTCTTGGAAAGCCAATAAAATTTCACACAAGCCAGGATAGAACATGAGACACAAGTCATTTCCTCCACATTAATATCTTTAAGCCATAAGAGAGGCAAAGTATCATCTGAAAGAGACTTTACATATTTGTGTATAAAGTTTTCTTCATTAAATGTGACTCTTAAATGGAAAAACAAAGATATGTTTTACGCAGAGTCCTCTTCAACTTTTCTTTGGTCACCCTCTTCCTCCCTCGCTGACAGCTTTGTTTTCATTCCTTGAGAGGTCTTTCTCTTATCCACAGTGGACGGATCATGTTTTCAAGAGCTTCTGCATATACAGTCACAATAATAGGGAAAGTTTATTGAGATGTTCAAGTATGGTTTGGTTTAAATATTTATAATGATATATATAAATATATATATATAGACAGCTGATATGAATGAAGAACTACATGTCAAATTGTAAACATCAGGTGAATAACATCTAGAAAGTAGAAATGTTTGTTTCTTGTGAATGTAGTCATTGGTTCAAATGTGAATGTTAATATATTATCAGATTACTGTGTAATGCTTTCAAAGGGGCCAGGAAATAAAAAGTAACTGTTTGTTCTAAGATAAATGTCTCACAAAAGATATGCTACCCTTTGTATTTTCTTTCTGAGAACCTAGCAAAACAAAAATAGTATTTGCCAACCATTTTTAATTTTTGTAACTATGTAAATTTCAGCATGAGACCTTTCTCAGAACATGAATCATAAAATATAGATTATTAAAAAAAGTATCCAGCCCATTTTCTTGCCTTTTCTTCCTCAGTTTCCCAAGGATAAGTATTGTTGGGCTTACATTCAGGTCTAAACATAGTCTGGGTCCTAAGTCAAGAGTTTCCTTGCATGGCAGCTTGTCTTTTTGGGGGGAATTGAGTTACATTGTGTTGGGCATAACCTTGCTGAACCAAAGCCTCCCCTGGTTGTTGGCCCAGTCAGACATTCCTGTAGCTTCCTTGTGTCATATGCTAGTTTTTCTATAAAACAGATTGCAGTCTGCCTTCTTGACTGAAGCCCTGGTGCCTTGATTAATTCTTACAATCCTCTTTCCAGGGAGTTTAATTCTGTTCTCTGAACTTCCAAGTTCTGGCTGAGTGTACCTACCTCCCAGGGTCATGGTGCTACTGACTTTGCTGTTGCTGCAGGCCAATGCAAGCAACTGATTCTGTGCACCAATAGCTACTTCTGATTTCTTGTTACTTGTTCTTGGTTTTGTGTTTTTGTGAACCACACTTAAACTTTTTTTTTCTTTTTAGACAGGATCTTTCTCTGCTGCCCAGGCTGGAGTGCAGTGGTGCAATTATGGCTCACTGCAGTCTCGATTTCCCAGGCTCAAATGGTCTTCCTACCTTAGCCTCTTGAGTAGTTGGGACTACAGTCATGTGCCACCATGTTCTGCTTTTTAATTTTTTTTTATTTTTAGTACAAACAGGGTCTCACTGTGTTGCCCAGACGGGTCTCGAATTCCTGGGCTCAAGTGATCCTCTCACCTAGGCCTCCTAATGTGCTGGGATTATGAACATGAGCCACTGCATCCAGCCTTTAACATATTTTGACACCACCATGAACTGACCAGGTTCCCCTCCCCACTTCATAGGTGTTTCCCCAGTTTCATTAAGTCAGTTCCTCAGATTTCAGATGCTACCCACCTGCTCTCCAGAGTTTCCATAGGTGGGGCTCTCTCTGGCTGTGCTCATAATGGGGAGAGGCCTGTGTTCTATCCTAGACTTTGTATAAGGAAACTAGGATGGCAATCTGATTGGAAGGGAAGGTCTGTGAAATTTGCCGGGAAGCTGCATTAAGAACAGACACACCATTTTCTTTAGATTAAACATGTATTAGAGTTGACTTTGGGAGAGGTTGGGCAGTGGAGTTTAAGCCCTCTGAGGGTACCCCTTAGTGCTACTGCAGAGCCTAAACATTTCTTTCTCATTTTCTAGGAAACTTTTTTTTTTTGTCTCAAGAACTTGATAGAGAGTAGAAAAAAATAACTAAGTTATTACATAAAAAACCCCCAATATAATCATATTAACAGCTGACCAAAGGGCCTAAGTATCTTGATCCAAAGAAGTGACTAATTACAGCCACCTTAGGCATATGGTATGCCAAGAATGGGGGCAGTAGTCTTGGTAATTTGTAATTCTTGGTTCAAGATGTGATCTTCCCTAACTTTATGTATGAGGCAACCCAAACAATGAAAAGAGAGCACTTACTTATGTGTCACTTTTCCCCCTAAAGTCACAGTGTGATCCTTTGGCATCTGGAACAAGTAAACTTCCTCATAATAATGAAAATTTGCTTTGGGTTTCAATTTCTCCATTAAAACAAGCTCCTTATCATTTAGGTATTTTTATAAAATGTCTATTCAAGCTATTTATTCTTCTTACTTCTTTCTTGGCTGCTTTTCTATTTGGTCTTGTTTATTTATTTTATGTCAGTCTCTTTTTTCTGTGACTCTACAATAGCTCACACTCCGGTGTTGCTACCTCAGGTTGCTTGCTGAGAAAATAGAGTTTAAGACGGAGGTTCCTCCAATGCTGTGTCCTAAAAAAAGGGCTTGAAGGTAGGAGCCTAAATCAGCCAACCATTTAAGGTAAGGACAAGTAAAATACATAGCCCAGGACCAGGAGACAGGTTGTTTATTTATTTTTTAAATCCCCAATCCAAAATTAAGATAGGCAAAATTTTCAGCAGAAGTGAGAACATCAAGGAAATACTAGGAGCTATTATTGAACTGGAATTCTCAAAGTTTTTATTTTGTTTTGCTTTGTTTTTAGAGCCATCATTGACTACAGCTAAGACCCTTAAGCTGAGGCACTTTTCTCAGCAGATGTGAGGCCATAGAAAATTTAAAACTGATTTGGCAGCCAAACTTGGGGAAAATAGGAACAAAGATGGCAAATAATAAGTTTTGTAAGTTATCATGTGATGTTGCCTTGATTAATCACTTTTATCTTGATCTCGAGTTGATAGGTCAAAGGATTGCAGTTTTGCTTTTACTTTACTTCAAAGTGGACAGCACATTTTCCTAGACTATATCCTTAAAGCAAAAATAAAGTCTTCAACCTAGAAAACAGAAATCTATTTTTCATATAATGGAAATTATGTCTGAGAAAGTCTTTACTGCTCAGTTTTCCAGTTTTTAAGTCAAAAAATGGCCTATTTGCTTCCTATGCCAAGTACACATTATAAAAATTAAAACCTTCTTCGATTTCATACTATATCAATATACTAAATGTCTAGAAGAAGATAGTTCAGGCTGTTCCTTGAGTCTGGGTGCCAGGATGAAGTTAGTGTGGCATAGATATTTGATGGATGGGTAGTAGGCGTGAAAATTAGCTTTGCAGTTGCAAGGGTTGTTTATTGTCACAGCATAATTTGTTCTGCACTGACTGCTACAAAATTATAGTTTGGTAAACAACAACAACAAAACACAGAGGCTGTGATAAGGGATCAGTAGGAGTGTGTATACATGTGTGCATGGATGATCAAGTACATGTATCCGTGCTTATCTATAAACCCTGGATATTAAACTTTTCCCTTTTTTATGCCATACATTTCAGTTTCTCCTTGTAATTAATTTTTTCTATTTGGAGTAGAAAATGGTCAAGGAAGCATGGTCAGATTTGGAGCTGGTTTCATCCATTTCTTCTGGAGTAAGAAGAACAAGGAGGATAATATTTTATTGTTTTTCTTTAATAATTAGGACAAAATCCAATCTGATGACCTCTGCAGATCTGTCTAGCTTTATGACTTTATGGTGTTAAATGTTAATGTTAAATGATAGGCAAAACTGAATCTTCATGAATAAAAGACGTATTATACTTTTGTAACAGAGCTAAAATATAAGACAGGGCAAAGGTAGGAATTCTGTGAAACACTTACCCTTATGTATAAAATGGCTGCTGAGTGTGTGGATATAACTCACAGCTAGTGATGACCAGGGAGATTGAATTATTATTCAGCATGGTCCCATAGCCTTCCAGTAGCTGGGTCCCTACCCCTTGAACTAAATATCATGCACTGCAGTGATTTTAACTGCATTTTCATTAAAATATCTATGATTGTAGAATGAAAGATTTTGCATTGTTAAAGGGATTTTAAGAATCAATGATGAGAAAAAGATAATTGGGGATGAGAAAAGTTAAGGCAAATGTGATTTTCCTCTGAGATGACATAAAAATGTCCAGTTGTCTGTTCTGCATGATTGAGTGCTCTAAATCTACTATGGACAAACTTCACAAGATGCTGAGCATGATTAGCTTAGAAGAGCATGGGATTTGGAATTCAAGGATGCTTCAACTTGGGTTCCTCCAGAAACAGAATCTAAGATGGAGATGAGTGTCTAGGAGGCTTATTAGGAGCGTCCTTGAAAGTAACACCCATCGAAGGGAAGAGAAGCAAGTAGTGGGGAGGAAGAAACTGAACTCTGAGGCAGCTTCAGTGAAGGCAGCGGCTGACACCACGGGGGAATTTAAGGCTTCCTAGCTTGCAGAACAAATAAAAGAAAAAATAGAACTTAGTTCTTTATGCCAAATCATACCTCTTTCAAGGTAACCCACATCCAAAGACTAATGTGGGATTATAAAGGCTTGGCCCTCTCCCCTGTCTCAAAACAGTTCCGAGAAAACATATCATAAGAACTACCCTTGGAGTTTCCTGCAAAATCTCACACTATTACTACTATCACCATGGAAGATGGTGAAAGTGTCATTGAATGAAAAGCTTCTACTTATCTTGGACTATATAAAGTGTAAGAACTGAGTGACTTGATTCATATGGCAAATTTGCTCTCATACAAATTCCTTCTCTTTTGTCCAAACTCTCTCTTTACTGGCACAACTTCCCTCACTCTTTCTACTAGTTCACCCATTGCATCTTTTTTGCTAATCGATTATCTTACTATTCAGAATACATAATTTGTACAGAAATTTTTTTTCCTTTTTTGATTATGATGCATATAATAGCTTTGGGGAAAATTACTGAAATGATAATTGTGATAGTCTTCACTTAAGCGAAATCTGCTTGTGATATTGTAAATATATACTAAATACTTCTGTTAGCAGGCATAGAATTTATGCTGCTATTTGTGTATGCAGGGTAATAATTTCCTAAGCAGCCTGTTTTATGATTACAACATGTTTCTTGAATCTCTTTTAAGATTAACAGGACACATTTCTTGCCTACTTGACTTTTTTTGGGAGTTCTAAGTTTGGAATGATAATATTGCTAGTATTAACAGAGTCAGAATAACACACATGATGTCTTTAACATTTGGAGTTTGAAGATTTTAAAATTTCTTTTTGTGTGTACACATCACAAATATAGTTGAGCATATAACCATCTCTAGATGTATATATTTATAAATGTTATGTGTTCATATTTGGAAAAAAGTAAAAGCCTAAGGACAAATTGTACTTTTTAGGTCAAGGGTAGCAAAATACTTCATGTTATGACATTGCATTTCGATTATGGTTTTCTCAAATGGAAAGAAATCTCCAAGAATGAATCAAATCTAGTCTTACTTGACTACTCAAGCTTAGTTCTTTAAGTTCTGAAGTCCAAGAGAATAATCTTCTCTAATTTGGCAACATTCAACTGACTATTGAGTCAGGCTATAGAATTGGCTTCTTTCTTCTTTTTCTTCATCTGGCATCACTCATTTTATCTCATTGTCTTCTGTCTTCCTATAAATTCTGATTCTTTTATGGCTAACTAAAGTCCTAGGGTTACGTTTTAAATAATAAAGATAAAAAAATCTACTTTTCTTAAAGGGTTAAAGTTCTCCAACTCTTTCTCTTTGTAATTCTATCTAAAATGTGTGACATTTATTGAAAGAGCTGATTACATAAATGTGTTCTCCAGCAGTAAATGTGGAACCAACTTCTACATGTGCACACAGCTCCAGAAGGCAACAAATAACCCTGAGAGTGAACTTAGTACAACATCCAGTTGCACAGCATTGTTACTTAGAAACTATGGAGAAAACTGAGGAAATGCAGTTATTCTGACAAGTGCCCTGACATAGTGGGGGCATAACTTCCATAATCTTTGATGAAGACCCTTGACTTTGCTACTTGTGGGAAGGGAATTATAAATTTGTATCTCAGTTTATTTTTTTAGGGGGGTTGTGATTCTGGGGAGGGTTTAGCTAAAAATGCCCCCTGCCCAACCTAGAATGCTTCTTATGCACAAGAAAAACTGGGCTTATACAAGTCTTAGTGACATTTAGAAGAATTCAGTAGACTAATGACTGAAAATGCACGTTGTCAGAATAAGAAAACAAAATAGGGACTTCATCAACCAAACCAATATTTGAAGCTTTGCTGGAAGTCAGGTGGACAAAACCTAAGAGTAACCAATGAGTTATAGCTCAAAACTTGAGTGAAAAATCCTGTCATACAGGGCATGCAACATTATAAAACCTGTTGTAATACTTCAGAGATTGTGACCTGTGCCGATTCTGCCAGGCAGGGTTCTCAGCACAGGCTGCTTTCCATCTTGCTGAAATCAGTCCACTTTCAGCCCCAGGCTCCAATGGGGGAACTGCATTGCATCAGACTTGGACTTTTGATCCAACAGTGCCCAGTTGCAGCTTGGACCGCGTTGTTTGAGGTGATGTGGCATAAAGTGCTGTCTAATTGGGGGAAGTAATTAATTAAGGTCAGAATGTAAGGAAACAACATTGGTAATGAGATGAGGGCTGAGTAGACATGCATTAGTGGGTCTCTGGGGTGTCATATTTCCAATTCGACCACAAGTATCCTCAGCTAAAGTGAACCGAGGAAGCCTCTGCTTGTCACAGGCAGCTTGACATTAACACTTGACTCTAAGTGTCAGCCACTCTTGTGGCTTGGTGCTGATAGTCAAGAGATCTGATCACCACTGTTTTCATTACCTTTGATAGGAAAGGTCACATTACCTGCCTTATACAAAAGGATTAACCAACCAAAGCCAATAGGTAGTATAGAATGACTTCGGAAAAAAAAAAAAAAAATGAGGTTGTGGGATTGTGAAAACCTTAGGGGTAATAGTTTTCTCTCCAAATGCTTCTCCCTAGTTTTGGTAGACATTAACCTCCATTCAAATGGAAACGCCCTCATTTAAGCAAATGCCCACTTGTTAATGTAAAAATGAATTAGTAAAATTCCTTTCAAACCATCTTTTGGAATTTAGGCATATTATTACTTCTAAATCTTGAATAATTACATGAACAAACTTAGTTTAAGTTTGAACAGAGGACTGACAGCAGAAAATTTTGAGACATTAAAAAAGGGAGCTTCTGAAATTTGTTAAGTACATTCATTTTAAGAATATGAGGGTGTGCCTGCATGCATTTTTGGCAGCTGTGGTTCTGTGGCTAGGTGAAAGTATTCAGACTAATCATGAATGGGAAAGAGTTGATAATTCAGTGCAGAGCACAGGGTGTTCAATTTAGCACACAGGGAATAAGATTATGTGGTATAATGTGAACTGTGTCCATGTGCTCTTGTGGACCTAGTATATTAGCAAACTGAAAAGTTATCTGTCTGTTTATGTAAGCATGCCACTGATATTCCTCATTGCAAGATACATTCCAACCATTTATATTTCAGGCTTCTTGGAAAACAAAATCTCAGACTGCCTGGAAGGTTTTGCTACTTCATGACATTGTTGCCAGTATTTCATTAGAAACATATTTAGTTAAGTACCTTCAGAAGAATTTTATATACAAAAAGAACCCCAAATTAAATTATAATGTTTTGTTATATTTTGACAAATAGTAGTTAACTTGAAAGATAAAATTCTTTGAGAGAATCATTATTTGTTGACTCAGTATTTACCTATGTAACAAATCCAAAATATTTGTGTTTCAAAAAAAAAAAAAAAAAAAAACAAAGGATGAACTGAATGTTTCTTTCATATTGTGCCACATAGACCCAATTTAAAGGCTCAAGAGAAAAACTCCCCAAGAGGGTGTGAAATCTGATTCCTCATAAGCCCTCACAGGTCCAATCAAGTACTGTTGGAGGAGATTCGGCTTCAGTGAGATCATTATATATACATGCATTGTTTAACAATATCAATAATTTGTATTCCTAAGTTATTTTTGTGGCTGTTTGCTAGTTTCTGGGAGCCCTGACATTAAGTGTTACAGAATCAAAAAAGGGGAAAGATTTATTTAGAATCAATCAATTTGTGGAAAGAAATCCATTAAACCACTTGGCTGATAATAGTGAACAGTTTCATTAATAGGTTGAGGAGGGTAGGTGAATGAGTAGATCCTGAATTTGACTCCACTAATGTGGCAACATTAACATCCTGAATGCAGCTATTCATGAAATAAAAAGTTAAATTCTAATGTATTTAAAATACATTTAACTATAAGCACATTCAAGGCTTCCTAATTCTGACAAATTGCAGGGAGGATTAGTATAGCGCTAAGCCTACATTTTCAGGTTGGCCCAGTAAGGAAAAGAGTCAGAAAAAAATTGTTGAAGGTCTTCAGGGGCAGCTGATGGCATCTATTAAAACTTAATTGAGTTCAGCATCTTCAACTTCTATAGAGTATTATAAGTTCTTCCATAAAACAGCATGTGATTTATGAAAATTAAATATGCTACATGCAATTTTATTAACAAGATAAACTTGTCCAGAAGCCCTTCTTTCCTGGACATTATGAATGTAAATATTGCTTTGTACCATTAAAAACAATTAGGTAGTTCAAAGTTGTGGAGTCTAAATTAATATTTAAAACTATAGAGAATAAGAATATCATAAGACAAAGTTCAGATTCATCTTAATGATTTTAGATTCTTTTACATAAAACTTGTGTCACTAGCATGTGCATAAACTGGCACTATAATTTGCAGAAAACTATAATTAATCTATGTTTTGGGATTCTTTTTCAAAATTGGATCTAGTTCTATTTTTCTTCTGAAATCTATCATGCCATGTTTTATTGTGTGGAAAGCTAAGCATAAATAGTAGGGGCTGCATTTTTCTACTGCGGTGGTTTGCGGTAATTTGAAACAGGCAAGGCTCTTCCACATTCTGCATCTGTACTGGTGCTCTGTACCAGGAACTCACATTGATCATATATCATGGCTGTCCTTTGTCCTTGAATCTCTACCCTCCTTCTACCTGGTGGTCCTTGGACTTCCTTTCAGCATCTCCTTTCCTACTTCTCCTCTTCCTCCACATCGTTTTCTCCTCTCATTCTTCCTCCTCCCTTTCTCCTATTGCTTTTCATTTTCTTTCTTTCCTTTCTATCCTTTTCTTCCTCCTCCTCCTCCTTCAATACTTTTAGAAAATTTTATGAAAATACTAATTTGCATTGTTGAAAATTAGAAAAGTACAATGAATAAATGTCATATTGCCATCAACCACAGAATACCATGTAGAAACTCTAATGAATGTCTTTCCAAATTTTTCATATATATAAAAATACATTTTATAAACCTATAGTTTTTATATATATACACATAGAGTTTTTATGTATATCTATATTTTGCATGTTATGTGTTTACATACATATAAATATATGAATATATGTGTGTATTTGTGTAATTGGTTGTACTATAACCTGCTTTTTCCAGTTAGCCATCTTTTAGTCTACTGTTTCAGTACATTTTCATCTAATATGATACCCAAACCTTATTTAAATTTCTTCGGTTGATTCCAGAATGACTTTTGCTGCTGGTTTATCTAAACAGTATCTAATTCCCACCCACGGTGTGCATCTGGTGGGTATGTCCCTTTGAGTCTATTTTCATGGAGCACGTCTCTTTTATCATGACACTGACTTATTAAGGAAATAGGGTCAATTGTCCTGAAGAATGAGTTTCCTTCTCTTGAATATATTGTCTAGCAATCATGGAAAAAATAAATTTATTTATTATTCTGGGGTGGGAGCTAGTTTGTTCTCTACATTGACAACACTGTAATTTTCTGTCAGTACGTAATTTGTTCTTCCTATATAGAGGTTTTTAAGTTATTTTTCTTATCCATCAGGATGTGCCTAGATGTATACCTTTTTCATCAAAACATGTTGGATCTTACTGTCCTCTTTCAGTGTGCAGATTCAGATCTTTCCCCAGCTCAGACATATTATATTTTCGTGTATGTATTTCATTGCTTTCTTCCCAAATACCCAATATTTGCTTGTCAGGCTTTCCATAACTTTTTCATCTTTTACCACATGCCTTCTACTACTTCCTGTGTTTTAAACTATAATTTAATTTCTGTGCTTTAAGATTTATTAAAATTAGGCTACTGATTCTGGTCATCCACTGGTTAAACTCATTCTTATTTATTATCAACTGATTTGTTTTCATTGGAAAATAATGATTGTAATCTCCAGAGGATATTTTGTTTCGTTTTATATTACATTTGGATCTCCTTCAGCTTTCATTATTAATTTTTTTCAGATGATCATCTGTCTGATATAGCAGCGCATGCATCCACATTGTTTGCCTGGTCCTTTTATTATAGGTTGTGGGCTGTGGGCAAGATGTCAACCCTCCTTAGGTTGCAGGAAGAAGCTTCCCTATTCTCTGTCATCCCACAGTCCCTTAGCCAAGTGAAGGTAAATAAGACCTCTCATTTTCAGTTGGAAACTAGAAGACAGACCATTGAGAAAAAAGACCCACAGCCCAAGAATCGTTTACACAACCAGAATTCATTCACATGTCAGGAAAAACGCGAAGTCATGGATAGGCAAGCACTAACTGAATGCCACCCAAGTTCCCCATATAAGGAAAATGCATGAGAAAAGACTATAACTAAACAACAAACGACCTCAGGCAGACACCTCAACCTGGACCAAGATAAAAGAGACAATCATGGTGGGGCAAGGCAGGGTGGCCCAGGAATTATGTACACAGGCCCTGAGCAGCACACCTGGATTCAGTTTCTGATTATGTCACTCACTGGCTGTGTAAAATTAGGCAAGTATTTAACATCTCTTTGACTTCTTCATCTGTAAAAGAATAAGAAAAATGGTGGAGCTTATCCCATAGTATGGTCTCAAATAATTAGCTAAAAAATGGAAAGATTTAGAAGAGAACCTGGCACACAATATATGCTCAACTGTCATTATTGTTCTATATATTAGTTTAAGAAAACATTATTTAAGAATATATAATGTGAGTACTGGATTCTTGAAATAGAAGAGACTTTCCATAAGGGAAGTTTTGATATGGTAAGCACTAAACTATCTCAGCAAACCATAGGTATGTGGAGACAAGAAAGTGGAGATAGAAGTATCCCAAAAGGTGGGAAGGTTATATAAGAACTAAGGAATGGAGGGAACATAAAGTGTTTTTTAAAATTCTCTTTATATTGGAGGGGTGAGGAAGCAGGTAGGGTTAGAACACAGTGGTAGAAGAAACAGGAATGTAGTTAGTGTCTTGTTTTTAAAATAATCACAGCGACATATGTGTCTGATTAAGAGGCCAGGGAAAGCAACTGTAACCATTAAGGGAATGGAAAAATACACCAGAACCTTGAAATTAACATGAGGGAAAGATAAATGACCAGCAATGTAATCATACTAGCAAAGCCAAGGTGAAGAAAAATAGGGAAACAACAATTAAATTAGCGGTAAACAATTTGGAGTAAGGTGAAACAAATAAAGCCAACATTTGACCTTGCACTAAATATGAATGAACTGAATTCACCCATTAAAAGTCAGAAAATACTACTTTGGGTTAAAAAAACAAGTTCAGATATGTGAGTTTACTAAGAAGTTCATATTGAGTCGAATCTCTCTGTGTCTCTCCTTCTCTCTCTTTTCCCCTTCCCTCCCTCCCCTTTTCCCTTCCTTCTTTCCTTCCATTTTTTGCTCAATAAAGGGATTGAGCAATGTAAAGAAATGCAAACCAAAAGAAAACTGGAATGATGACATTAATATCAAACAAAATAAAATTTAAGGTTAAAAGACCTTAGCAGAATAAACAGGCATATTGTATAATAATATAAATCTATGTTTATGAAGATGTATCAGCCATTAAATTACACGCATCAAACAACACAGTTATAACATACAGAAAATGCTATTAAAAATGCAAGGAGGCCAGGTGCAGTGGCTCACACCTGTAATCCCAGCACTTTGGGAGGCCGAGGAGGGTAGATTGCCTGAGGTCAGGAGTTCGAGACCAGCCTGGCCAACATGGTGAAACAGTGAAAGTCTATCTCTACTAAAAATACAAAAATTAGCTGGGCGTGGTGGCACGCCTGTAATCTCAGCTATTCTGGAGGCTGAGGCGGGAGAATCGCTTGAACCCTGGAGGCAGAGGTTGCAGTGAGCTGAGATGGTACCACTGTACTCTAGACTGGGCAACAAGAATGAAATTCTGTCTTAAAAAAAAAAATCAAGGAAAAACCTCATACAAGTACAATGAAAGTGAAAGACTTTTAAAATGTATTTTTCCCTCAGAAGTAGATCAATTTACTAAGCAGAAAAATAGTATTTCTTTAGCAAACTCAATGCTTTTGATGTATACATCTTACATTCTTTAAGTAGAGAATATAATTTTCTTCAAGTATCCAAGTATAAAACAATTTATCATGTACTTGTCCACAGAGAAATCCTTACTCAATTCAAAAAGGGGACCCTTTATAGGACCCATACACTATTAAAATTAGAAGTAAATAATAAAATGGAGACCCCTTATTAAAATTTTAGAATACTTAAAAATTAAGAAATAATACTAGATAATATTTGGACCAAAAAGTAAACAGAAAAGTAAATAATTTTCTGGAAATCAATGGGAAGGGGAATAATTCCTTCAAGTCTAATGAAATCTAGCAGCCAACAGGTCTCAGAAAAAATGTGTAATATTATATATTACTGTTATTAAAGGGTAAAGATGAAATAAAATAACTAGCTACTTAACGAATTTGAAAATATACAATAAAATAAAGCAGAAGAAATTGACAAGAAGGAATTAACTGATAAAAACCTGAACTTAATGAAATATAAAATAAAACTTATTAAAAGGGTAAATAAGTCCAAAATCAGCTTATCTGAGAGGAAGTTACATATTTCTATTAAACTTCATCTCTAAGATCAGGCTCCAGAAAAAAAACAAACACAAGACAAAAACAAAAACCAAAACAAAACAAACAAAACCCAGATAGTTCACTCAAATTAGAGCAATTTCAGAATGGTTTGAAAAAGATATTATTTATCAAAACAAGGGCATAGGGTAAGAAAACCAAAAAGAGTAACACAGTATGCCAGCTAGTAGCAGTGGAGTTGCTGCCACCCTTGTTGTTGAAAGGAGAAGGAGAGGAAGCGGTAACCAGAATTTGGAAAGATGAAGTGGTGCAGAGGATATCCTCAGTGACTTTCTGTGGAGAGTTACAGCCAGCCTGAAATGACCCACTGGGGAGGGAGGAAGAGATGTGTGTGTGCGTGCATGTGTGTGTGTGTGTGTGTGTGTGTGTGTGTGTGTATAAAATGTCCTCCAGCCCCACTCTATTCCTTATCTCCTGGTATTCTCTGTCTGTGAGCCCAACTGGAAGCCAGAGGGCCCTGGAGTTCACTTATATGGTCCATACTGGTCAGCCTCCTGGGTCACACGAGAGGGGCAAGCCGAGCTATCCAGAACATCAACAAATTAAGAGTGAGTTCTCAATCTAAATTAATACCTCTAACATATTTCATGCTGGGAAATTATAGGTTGTCACCTGAAAATACGAGACCTATTTTGTCATAGATAGTGGACAAACTACTGGTTTTAAATCATATTCATAGCCTTTCTTTGCAGGAAAAAGAAAAAATTAAAAAAATTATTGAGTTATGTTATTAAGTCGAGCAAGTTGTTAAAGTACATTTACAATGTGTTCTTATAAAAAGTGTAATCTACTTGCCTAAAGTTTTGAGACAATATGGAGAAGATTTCAATTAAAGAATCTCAAGAGTGTAGTTAAAAAATTTTAAAGAAACGTAATAACCCACATTGGATCAACATTTAAGTGACACATATGCTACGCAGGGGAACTGAGGTTGGAATTTTATTTTGATGAAAGAAAAATTATCCCCATCTGGTGAAGGAAAGACTGCAGCTTGTACAGTGACTTCTTCTATTTCACTAGTCAACTAGTCACTAGTATTGGCTTTGGCTACCATTTACAGTCACATTGATGTGGCATTAAAGACATCCAAGTGTGAAACACCAATCAGTGCTCTAACCAATATTAATCAACACTGTGGCTTGACATTTAGGCTTCCACAGATATTTCAGAATGGCTTCTTCACCCTTGTCAAAGAAATCCAGCGCTTCTTGACCACTGCAAGGTAGTGGGTGTCTGGGCAGAATGGAACAAAAGAAAATGAAGAAATATAACATGGGTTTATTTTCCTTCCTCTTATTTATGTGTGCATTCCATCCTCCTTTTTGATTCCATCATACCAAACTGGATGAGTAATTAACCCTCAAAAATCTGTGACTTCTCTTATTCACTGATTGGGGTACTACAGTACTACTGAAACCTCTCAATGTCAATAACAACATGAAACACCAGGATATGCCAAGGTCTATCCCTTTCCTTTGATTTCCTGGTCTTTTTATAACTCTTGGAAGTCTTCAAGACTTATGCTAGCAGCTTTGATAGTAAATTTACCTATGATGTCAAGTAACAGGATCATAAAAATTAAGAGGTGAGAAAAATCGTAGGGATCATCTAGTCCAAACTCTAATTTTAAGGATGAGAAAAATGAGATCAACAGACTGCTTAGCTGGACAGAGGGCATAGCCATTAGTGGCCAGGACTAGGAACTTATATCTCTTTGTATCCAATTAATTGCTTTTTCTATTATTTCTTAATAACTCTTAAATAAAAAATATAATTTAAAGAAAAATTTTATACCTACCTGAAAAATATATCTGAGAAAGTATTTAAATAAAAATAAAAAGAAATAAGTAGAGCAGAATTGTGCCGCTAAAGATTATATAGATTCTTACCCTAATGCCTAAAGTAAATTATATTTACATGTTAGAAAAAGTGACATCAAGTTTTATTGTAACGTCAAATTAGAGTACTTATTTGATCACATGATCTTCTAGTGTCTGAAATACGGTAAACTATACACTGCATTTCTTTATTTTCTTTATTTTCTTAGGGGTATTGAAAGTAAAGAGAAAGTCTTATGGCACATGTTTTTGGAAGGAGAGAATAGTTAAAAATTGTTTTTAATAGAAGAATGGTTAGACTTATAGAACCCTATAATTTGAAGGGCGTATACTGATTTCTAGTCCACCTTTCTACCTAAAATATGAATTCCTTTTGTAGTATCCCTGAGAAGCAAACCATGGTCTCTGCTTACATTTTTCTAGTAATAAGAAACATGCGATTTGTGCAGCAATAGTTTTTGCCAAGATGACATAAAATTCTTCCATATGGAGCCTAACTCAGTCCCTGCAACACTATACCTTCAACTCGGTAGTATTAGTTCTTCTTTCCTCGAAAGTAAATAAAATAATTTTTGTAACTTTTTTAGTAGCCATTGCACATCCATTTAAAGATTGCTATTCTATTTATCCTAAGTGTTCTATTGCACCAGCATTTCAAGTTTTTTTTAGTTGTTCCACACAAAACATGGCTTTGAATTTCCCAGCTGTTTTAGTGATTCCTCTGTATATAGTAATTTGTCAATGTACTCCTAGAAATGGATTCTTACATAACTATTGTGGATGTCTTATATATTCCAGGTATTGTTTACCAGCTCAAGTGGTTGGTCCATTATGTTCTTGGACTGGGGCATAAAGCTTTCAGTACAGTTATGGTTCATGTTCACTAGGGAGGCAGGGATTGATAAAATATCCCAGATCTTTTCAACATGAGCCTTGTTTAAATCTCCCTGATCCTATCCTGGTGAAATTCAGTTGATGAAACTTAAATATAGAACTCTACATGTTTTGTTGCTAATTTTTTTCATGAGTTGTTTACAGTGTTCTAGCATTGTGAATGACATGAGCAAGTGACAAAACTTGGTGAGAAATCTGGAGCTTAACCTGGGCAAGGATAGACCCTAGTGTCATATTTAGAAAAAGCTCTAAACCCTGGGGAATGGAGTTGGGTGTGGGGACATTCTGGCTTTTCAGGGAACACACTGATGGGGATAAAGAAATATTGGCTGGGCCGGGCGCTGGGGCTCACGCCTGTAATCTCAGCACTTTGGGAGGCCGAGGCAGGCGGATCACAAAGTCAAGAGATCGAGACCATCCTGGCTAACATGATGAAACCCTGTCTCTGCTAAAAATATAAAAAATTAGCCAGGTGTGGTGGTGGGCGCCTGCAGTCCCAGCTGCTCGGGAGGCTGAGGCAGGATAATGGCATGAACCCGGGAGGCAGAACTCACAGTGAGCTGAGATTGCACCACTGCACTCCAGCCTGAGCAACAGAGTGAGTCTCAAAAAAAAAATATATATATATTTTATATATTTATATAAAATTATATATAAATATAAAATATATATTTATATATACAAAATATATATTTTAATATATATATATTGTCCGGGCACATTGGCTCACGCCTGTTATCCCAGCACTTTGGGAAGCCAAGGCAGGTGGATCACCTGAGGTCAGGAGTTCGAGACCAGCCTGGCTCACATGGCGAAACCCTGTCTCTAATAAAAATACAAAAATTAGCTAGGTGTGGTGGCGGGCACCTGTAATCCCAACTACCTGGGAGACTGAGGCAGGAGAATCGCTTGAACCCGGGAGGCAGAGGTTGCTATGAGCCGAGATCGCCCTACTGCACTCCAGACTGGGCAACAAAAGTGAAACTCCATCTCAAAACAAAACAAAACAAAAAAAAAAAAAAAAAGAAATATCAAAAGAGGAATGAGGCAGAAGGGGAAAAGTAAAAACTTCCTATAGGCAAAGTTGAATAATCTGTAGTTTTGTCTGGGGCTGGCTAAAAATTGGGCTTAACAAAAAGACATATTGATATTTTATTATATAGAATTCATCTTTTATGCCAAAAATGTCATGGGGGTGAATTAGGGGTACATTAGTCAAAGATTCTCTATTATTTTGATGCAAACTTTTTTAGAGCAGGACTTTTCAACCCAGTACTATTGACATTCGGGGCCAAATAATTGTTGTGAGAGGCTATCCTTTGAATTGTATGATGTTTAACAGCATCCCTGGCTGCTACCTGCCAGATGCCAGTAGCACTCCTGGTCTAGCTGTGACAACCGAATATATCTTTGGCACTCTCAAATGTCCCCCTGGGGAACAAAATTGCCCCTGATTGAGAACAGCTGGTCTAACTCAGTGAATAATTAATAAATGACATCAATCATGGTAAAACACATAATGTTACATTAGTTGTTAAATAGCCAACAGCAAACAGTAATTTTAGTGAGCATGTCCATTAATAATATGTTTCCATGCTCATTTTTGTGCATGGTACTTGTAAGGAATTATTTATTTATTTTATTTATTTATTTTTTTGAGACAGAGTCTCGCTCTGTCACTCCCAGGCTAGAGTGCAGTGGCATGATCTCGGCTCCCTTCAACCTCCACCTCCTGGGTTCAAACAATTCTCCTGCCTCAGCCTCCAAGTAGCTGGGATTACAGATGCCCACCACCACGCCTGGCTAATTTTTTGTATTTTTAGTAGAAATGGAGTTTCACCATGTTGGTCAGGCTGGTCTTGAACTTCTGACCTCAGGTAATCTGCCTCGGCCTCCCAAAGTGCTAGGATTACAGGCATGAGCCACCATGCCTGGCCTAATTATTTTTTTTTTCCAGTGCCTCCATGCTATTTATTTGCAAAATCTGTAAAATATTAATTCATTAAGTTAATACTTTTTGAATGTCTATAATGCTCTTGGTGTAATTCTACACATTGGGGTTACAGCAATAAATAAGAAAGTGGAAAACCCCTGCTTTCATAAAGCATGAGTGTCTCTGTGTGTGTGTGTGTACACGCTCATGAGCAGGTGTGCTGGAAGTGTGATAAAGAAACAATAAAATTTAAAAAAAATCACATAGTGCTACAAAGTGATTGAAGTGCCATAAAGAAAACAAAAGCAGAGTAAGAATGAAGAGGGTATGTATCCTTTCATTAATTGGTGGAAAAGACAGCTTGTTTGAGGAGAGGACATTTGAGCAGAAGATGGGATGATATGAAAAAAATGAACCATGAAAGTTCTTAGACAAGAACATTTTAGCTAGAGGAAATAACATTCTTATGGGATGAATTGCGTTCCTCCAAATTCATACATTTAAATCCTAATCCTGGTACCTCAGAAAGTGATTGTACTTGGAGATAGGGCTTTTGGAGATAGGCTAATTAAGGTAAAATGAGGCCGTATGACTGATCCCTCATTCAATATAATTAATGTCCTTGTAAGAGGAGAAAATGTGGACACAGATAATATGTGAGCACAGAACAAAGACCATGTGAGGACCCAGAGAGAAGGTGGCCGTCTGCGAGCTGGAGAGAGAGAAGAAATCAGACCTGCTGACTGATACCCTCACCTTGGACTTCCAGCTTCTAGAATTGTGAATAAACATATTTTTGTTGTTTAAGCCATCTAGTCTGTGGTTTTTGATACGCAAAACCTAGCAAATGAAACAAGCATGTCAACTAGAAGGGCTTTGATGTGTTTGATGAACAGCAGTCAGGCAAGAATGAAAGGAGGGGAGAGTGATAGAAGGTAGGACTGAAAAAAAAAAAAAAAGACAGGGATCAGACCATGTGGCAATAAGGGGGTTAGTCTTTGTTCTGAGTATAATATGGACAGGTTTTTGAGCAGGTAACTGACACGAGTGACTTACATTTAAAGACGAGCAATTTACTGCAGCATGAACCATTGACTTTAGAGAGCTAGAACAGAAGCTGTCAATGGATTAATAGGCACGTGTAGCAGCCTACATGAGAGGAGAATGTGGCTTAGACAAGGCTGCTGTTGGAGTAGGTGAGAAATTGTTTGATGCAGGATATGTTCTGAGGGCAGAGCCAACAGATTTTGCTGATAGACTGGAAGTGCTGTGTAAAGGAAAAAGAAGGCAAATACAAATCTTAGGTTTTGCACCTAAGCAAAAGATCTAACGATGGTTTCATTTTCTGAGAGGGGGAAACTTGAAGGAAGAAGCCTCAAATGTATGCTTTGTTATATTATGTGCATAATGAAATATGTTTCCTTAATTAAAAATTATAACTGTAGTAGTTGTGGTGGAAATGCAAAGAATATAGGAGTATATCGAATAAAAAATTTTCTGTTTGTAATCTCACTCCTGAGAGTTGAACACGGCACTGTTAACAGTTAACACTGCATCTTTCTAGACCTTTTGTTCTAGGTATTTTTAATCTCTCTCTCTCTCTCTTTCTCTCACACACACACACGTCTTAGAAAACTGATTTATATTATCATGAAAAAAGTGCCAGAATTCTAAAAATATTATTGAAATCAATGGAACATGTATTTATCTCCTCCTTAAAAAAATTTAAGTGAGCTTGCTAGAATTGTATGTAGAAGGTCAGAGAGTGAGTGGTAAAACCACCACTTTGAGGAAAAATGAGTGACATTCTCAAATGGCAATCACTGCTGTTATTCTGGGCTCCAGATTCCGGATCTTTGTTGTCAACTGAATTTAGTTTTTATTAAGGTGAATTTTGTTCAATTGATTCAAATGTTATTTGTCTATAATTTTACAAGTGTATCATTTTTGGGGTCTGGTGAAAAGTTATATATGTATTAGCTAATGGAGTAATTTTTAGTTTGATAATTAATGTTATTTTAAGGGCTATAGATATTTTTATGCAGTGATTTTCTTTTTCTAAAATTTTTACATGATTAAACCAAATGTGAACACTGATATTCAAGAAACCAAATTCACTTGCTGAATTCACCAAGTCTCTAGATGGGAAAAACAGAAATGAACAGATTCCATATAAAACATGCAGAGGAAAGGGCAGAATAAATTCAAAATCTTCATCTAAAATAGTTTAACAGATCAAAGTTTTTAACCCACAAAGCGCTGTAAAATAAGATAAAGTGAAAATGATGTGTGTGGCTGCTAAGTTAGTATATCACATAGAAATAAACATTGTAATATGTTGTATATGATTCTTGAACAAAGATTCTCAATCATAAACCAACAAATTCTCCATAGCCCACACTATCCTGTTCTTTCTGGTCCTTCTTTTCTCAATCCCCATACAACAAGAAATATATTCTAGAACAAATGAGTAATACAGTGCTCTGAAAAAGAGTGAGTAAATTCAGAGGACCACATATGGCTCTGGAAAAAGGAAGCATGGCTCACATGCTGTATGGGGTCTTTGGAGAGAGAAACAGTGTATCTATGCCAGTCACTGTGACTAGCCTTTGACATTGACATCTCATTTAATCCTTATATCTCATTTAATCCTTACAATCTGATGACTATTGTTATTCCATTTTGTAGACAAGCAAGCAGACCCAGAGACATTGACTTGCCCAAGTTCTTCCATTTAGTAAGTTTCAGGAGCAGAGAGGCACACAGACTTGTCAGACCTCAAAGATTAGTTCTCTCCCCCATGACACAGTGCCCTCTGCTCTGAATCCGAGCACTGAACAGGTGTTTACCGAGTAATAATCAATGAAGGATGTCACACATTTGTCGCTTACTATTAGCTCCTTTATATTAGAAATCTTTTACAATTATATTTTCTATTTTCAAACTAAATATAAAGCTCATTGTGTCTCAATCAACTTTACATCTTGAGCCTTTAGCATTGCACGTCACACAGAGTGAATGTGAAACAGACATTATTGATGGGATGGTGAAGGTCAATCTTTTGGCATCCCAAAAAGAGAGAGTGTGTTTATGACAGAAGCCTATTTTTTATTTAAAACTATCTTAAACATACATTATACCATCTTAGTATACACAAGGAAAATAAAATAGAGAAATACGAAAAACTTTTATTTAGAAATGTAAATAGGGAATCTATATAGCTTCCAAGACCTACAGACGAAATAGATAATCAGTTATGATTTTTTTCCTGTTGGGTTAATCTTTTTTAGTGTTGAATGCACATAGGATTTTTGTTATTTCAAATTATTTATTAATATTAATATAACTCATGGCTGGTGCAGTGGCTCACACCTGTAATCCCAGAACTTGGGGAGGTCTAGACAGGCAGATCACTTGGGGTCAGGAGTTTGAGACCAGCCTGGCCAACATGGTGAAACCCTGTCTCTACAAAAAATATGAAAATTAGCCAGGTGTGGTGGCGGGCACCTGTAATGCCAACTGCTCTGGAGGCTGAGGCATGAGAATTGCTTGAACCCAGGAGGCAGAGGTTGCAGTGAGCCGAGATCATGCCACTGCACTCCAGCCTGGGTGATAGAGCGAGACTCAGTCTCAAAAATAATAATAATATTAGTATAACTCATTACTCTTCTCTGAGCTGCTAATGTATTGTAAAGGTTTACCAAATGGGATAGGTTATTATTGTGCATGTATTTCCCCATCTAAATGTTAATAGTGACATATAACTCAAGTTTTGAATGTTCCTTATTTCTTTACATTTAGCTAATAGAGCTCATTTAAAGATGGCCAAATTTATAGTTTTGTGGTGTTATATTAAGCAATAGAATATTATTTATAGTACATATTACTCATGAATCATGAGCTTTTATGATACATGTAAATAATTCATATGCCCACTACATTTCTTACAAATAATTTTGCCCTAGCTACAGGAAAATTTCTTCTACAAACAGGTTAGATACCAAATAGGAGTGAAAATTGCTCCTTCAACTTTAAAACTGGGAAGGGTGGGAATAACATTTTTAAGAAATTTAGCTAATAAATTATTGTCTTTATATTTCCAAGATGCAATTTCTTTAGGAAGAACTTCAGTTGGCTGAAGCAGATCACAAGTTTCTCTCATTGTAAAGAAAGGATAACACTTTGCAATTAAGACTGAGACAAGTGTCTTTTCTCCAGAAGAAGCAGGGCAAGGTGGAGACAAAGTTCTACTAAGAGGGGAAGGGGAAGTAGGAAGCCACCCGCATTTTCCATGGTATTCTGGGAAGAGGAAGATGGAGGTCAAATATATGACAGGACTTCTTACTTTGGATCCAAACATCAGGGAACAAGTTGTTTTCTTTACCTTGAAGTCTAAAGCTGAGGAATATTAGCTCACCCTCTCTTTTGGAAACCTAGAAAGACACTGCCTTAGCTTATGGTCTCAAAATAACGTGGTGGGATTATACTAATGACGTACATTAGTTTAGCAGTAGCCAAAGAAGATGTCTGGATAAATAAGCTTGACTGGGAATTCTCAAGGCTGACCTCAGACTCTGATGTCATAGAAATTCTGACATGCTCTGAAGGAGAGGGTAAATATAGTTAAGAGTTTGACTGGTGGGGGAGGAGCCAAGATGGCCGAATAGGAACAGCTCTGGTCTACAGCTCCCAGCGTGAGCGACACAGAAGACGGGTGATTTCTGCATTTCCATCTGAGGTACCGTGTTCATCTCACTAGGGAGTGCCAGACAGTGGGCGCAGGTCAGTGGGTGAGTGCACCGTGCGCCAGCCGAAGCAGGGGCGAGGCATTGCCTCACTCGGGAAGTGCAAGGGGTCAGGGAGTTCCCTTTCCAGGGGTGACAGACGGCACCTGGAAAATCGGGCCACTCCCACCCGAATACTATGCTTTTCAGACGGGCTTAGGAAACGGTGCCCCAGGAGAGTATAGCCCGCACCTGGCTCAGAGGGTCCTACGCCCACGGAGTCTCGCTGATTGCTAGCACAGCAGTCTGAGATCAAACAGCAAGTCGGCAGCGAGGCTGGGGGAGGGGCGCCCGCCATTGCCCAGGCTCGCTTAGGTAAACAAAGCAGCCTGGAAGCTTGAACTGGGTGGAGCCCACCACAGCTCAAGGAGGCCTGCCTGCCTCTGTAGGCTCCACCTCTGGGGGCAGGGCACAGACAAACAAAAAGACAGCAGTAACCTCTGCAGACTTAAATGTCCCTGTCTGACAGCTTTGAGGAGAGCAGTGGTTCTCCCAGCACGCAACTGGAGATCTGAGAACGGGCTGACTGCCTCCTCAAGTGGGTCCCTGACCCCTGACCCCCGAGCATCCTAACTGGGAGGCACCCCCCAGCAGGGGCAGACTGATACCTCACACGGCCGGCCAGGTACTCCAACAGACCTGCAGCTGAGGGTCCTGTCTGTTAGAAGGAAAACTAACAGAAAGGACATCCACACCAAAAACCCATCTGTACATCACCATCATCAAAGACCAAAAGTAGATAAAACCACAAAGATGGGGAAAAAACAGAGCAGAAAAACTGGAAACTCTAAAAACCAGAGTACCTCTCCTCCTCCAAAGGAACGCAGTTCCTCACCAGCAACGGAACAAAGCTGGATGGAGAATGACTTTGACGAGCTGAGAGAAGAAGGCTTCAGACGATCAAATTACTCCGAGCTACGGGAGGATATTCAAACCAAAGGCAAAGAAGTTGAAAACTTTGAAAAAAATTTAGAAGAATGTATAACTAGAATAACCAATGCAGAGAAGTGCTTAAAGGAGCTGATGGAGCTGAAAACCAAGGCTCGAGAACTACGTGAAGAATGCAGAAGCCTCAGGAGCCGATGCGATCAAATGGAAGAAAGGGTATCAGCCCTGGAAGATGAAATGAATGAAATGAAGCGAGAAGGGAAGTTTAGAGAAAAAAGAATAAAAAGAAACGAGCAAAGCCTCCAAGAAATGTGGGACTATGTGAAAAGACCAAATCTATGTCTGATTGGTGTACCTGAAAGTGATGGGGAGAATGGAAACAAGTTGGAAAACACTCTGCAGGGTATTATCCAGGAGAACTTCCCCAATCTAGCAAGGCAGGCCAACATTCAGATTCAGGAAATACAGAGAATGCCACAAAGATACTCCTCGAGAAGAGCAACTCCAAGACACATAATTGTCAGATTCACCAAAGTTGAAATGAAGGAAAAAATGTTAAGGGCAGCCAGAGAGAAAGGTCGGGTTACCATCAAAGGGAAGCCCATCAGACTAACAGCGGATCTCTCGGCAGAAACCCTACAAGCCAGAAGAGAGTGGGGGCCAATATTCAACATTCTTCAAGAAAAGAATTTTCAACCCAGAATTTCATATCCTGCCAAACTAAGCTTCATAAGTGAAGGAGAAATAAAATACTTTACAGACAAGCAAATGCTGGAGATTTTGTCACCACCAGGCCTGCCCTAAAAGAGCTCCTGAAGGAAGCGCTAAACATGGAAAGGCACAACCGGTACCAGCCACTGCAAAATCATACCGAAATGTAAAGACCATCGAGACTAGGAAGAGACTGCATCAACTAACGAGCAAAATAACCAGCTAACATCATAATGACAGGATCAAATTCACACATAACAATATTAACTTTAAATGTAAATGGACTAAATGCTTCAATTAAAAGACACAGACTGGCAAATTGGATAAAGACTCAAGGCCCATCAGTGTGCTGTATTCAGGAAACCCATCTCACATGCAGAGACACACATAGGCTCAAAATAAAAGGATGGAGGAAGATCTACCAAGCAAATGGAAAACAAAAAAAGGCAGGGGTTGCAATCCTAGTCTCTGATAAAACAGACTTTAAGCCAACAAAGATCAAAAGAGACAAAGAAGGCCATTACATAATGGAAAAGGGATTAATTCAACAAGAAGAGCTAACTATCCTAAATATATATGCACTCAATACAGGAGCACCCAGATTCATAAAGCAAGTCCTGAGTGACCTACAAAGAGACTTAGACTCCCACACATTAATAATGGGAGACTTTAACACCCCACTGTCAACATTAGACAGATCAATGAAACAGAAAATCAACAAGGATACCCAGGAATTGAACTCAGCTCTGCACCAAGCAGACCTAATAGACATCTACAGAACTCTCCACCCCAAATCAACAGAATATACATTTTTTTCAACACCACACCACACCTATTCCAAAATTGACCATATACTTGGAAGTAAAGCTCTCCTTAATAAATGTAAAAGAACAGAAATTATAACAAACTATCTCTCAGATCACAGTGCAATCAAGCTAGAACTCAGGATTAAGAATCTCACTCAAAACCACTCAACTACGTGGAAACTGAACAACCTGCTCCTGAATGACTACTGGGTACATAACGAAATGAAGGCAGAAATAAAGATGTTCTTTGAAACCAACGAGAACCAAGACACAACATACCAGAATCTCTGGGATGCATTCAAAGCAGTGTGTAGAGGGAAATTTATAGCACTAAATGCCCACAAGAGAAAGCAGGAAAGATCCAAAATTGACACCCTAACATCACAATTAAAAGAACTAGAAAAGCAAGAGCAAACACATTCAAAAGCTAGCAGAAGGGAAGAAATAACTAAAATCAGAGCAGAACTGAAGGAAATAGAGACACAAAAAATCCTTCAAAAAATTAATGAATCCAGGAGATGGTTTTTTGAAAGGATCAACAAAATTGATAGACCACTAGCAAGATTAATAAAGAAAAAAAGAGAGAAGAATCAAATAGATGCAATAAAAAATGATAAAGGGGATATCACCACCGATCCCACAGAAATACAAACTACCATCAGAGAATATTGCAAACACCTCTACGCAAATAAACTAGAAAATCTAGAAGAAATGGATAAATTCCTCAACACATTCACCCTCCCAAGACTAAACCAGGAAGAAGTTGAAGCTCTGAATAGACCAATAACAGGAGCTGAAATTATGGCAATAATCAATAGCTTACCAACCAAAAAAAGTCCAGGACCAGATGGGTTCACAGCCGAATTCTACCAGAGGTACAAGGAGGAGCTGGTACTATTCCTTCTGAAACTATTCCAATCAATAGAAAAAGAGGGAATCCTCCCTAACTCATTTTATGAGGCCAGCATCATCCTGATACCAAAGCCTGGCAGAAACACAACAAAAAAAGAGAATTTTAGACCAATATCCTTGATGAACAATGATGCAAAATCCTCAATAAAATACTGGCAAACAAAATCCAGCAGCACATCAAAAAGCTTATCCACCATGATCAAGTGGGCTTCATCCCTGGGATGCAAGGCTGGTTCGATATACGCAAATCAATAAATGTAATCCAGCATATAAACAGAACCAAAGTCAAAAACGACATGATTATCTCAATAGATGCAGAAAAGGCGTTTGACAAAATTCAACAACTCTTCATGCTAAAAACTCTCAATAAATTAGGTATTGATGGGTCGTATCTCAAAATAATAAGAGCTATTTATGACAAACCCACAGCCAATATCATACTGAATGGGCAAAAACTGGAAGCATTCCCTTTGAAAACTGGCACAAGACAGGGATGCCCTCTCTCACCACTTCTATTCAACATAGTGTTGGAAATTCTGGCCAGGGCAATTAAGCAAGAGAAGGAAATCAAGGGTATTCAATTAGGAAAAGAGGAAGTCAAATTGTCCCTGTTTGCAGATGACATGATAGTATATCTAGAAAACCCCATTGTCTCAGCCCAAAATCTCCTTAAGCTGATAAGCAACTTCAGCAAAGTCTCAGGATACAAAATCAATGTACAAAAATCACAAGCATTCTTATACACCAATAACAGACAAACAGAGAGCCAAATCATGAGTGAACTCCCATTCACAATTGCTTCAAAGAGAATAAAATACCTAGGAATCCAACTTACAAGGGTTGTGAAGGACCTCTTCAAGGAGAACTACAAACCACTGCTCAAGGAAATAAAAGAGGATACAAACAAATGGAAGAACATTCCATGCTCATGGGTAGGAAGAATCAATATCATGAAAATGGCCATCCTTCCCAAGGTAATTTACTGATTCAATGCCATCCCCATCAAGTTACCAATGACTTTCTTCACAGAATTGGAAAAAACTACTTTAAAATCATATGGAACCAAAAAAGAGCCCGCATCGCCAAGTCAATCCTAAGCCAAAAGAACAAAGCTGGAGGCATCACGCTACCTGACTTGAAACTATACTACAAGGGTACAGTAACCAAAACAGCATGGTACTGGTAGCAAAACGGAGATATAGATCAGTGGAACAGAACAGAGCCGTCAGAAATAATGCCACATATCTACAACTATCTGATCTTTGACAAACCTGACAAAAACAAGAAATGGGGAAAGGATTCCCTATTTAATAAATGGTGCTGGGAAAACTGGCTAGCTATATGTAGAAAGCTGAAACTGGATCCCTTCCTTACACCTTATACAAAAATCAATTCAAGATGGATTAAAGACTTAAATGTTAGACCTAAAACCATAAAAACCTTAGAAGAAAACCTAGGCAATACCATTCAGGACATAGGCATGGGCAAGGACTTCATGTCTAAAACACCAAAAGCAATGGCAACCAAAGCCAAAATTGACAAATGGGATCTAATTAAACTAAGGAGCTTCTGCACAGCAAAGGAAACTACCATCAGAGTGAACAGGCAGCCTACAAAATGGGAGAAAATTTTCGCAACCTACTCATCTGACAAAGGGCTAATATCCAGAATCTACAATGAACTCCAACAAATTTACAAGAAAAAAACAAACAACCCCATCAAAAAGTGGGTGAAGGACATGAACAGACACTTCTCAAAAGAAGACATTTATGCAGCCAAAAAACACATGAAAAAATGCTCACCATCACTGGCCATCAGAGAAATGCAAATCAAAACCACAATGAGATACCATCTCACACCAGTTAGAATGGCAATCATTAAAAAGTCAGGAAACAACAGGTGCTGGAGAGGATGTGGAGAAATAGGAACACTTTTACACTGTTGGTGGGACTGTAAACTAGTTCAACCCTTGTGGAAGTCAGTGTGGCGATTCCTCAGGGATCTAGAAATAGAAATTCCATTTGACCCAGCTATCCCATTACTGGGTATATACCCAAAGGACTATAAATCATGCTGCTATAAAGACACATGCACACGTATGTTTATTGCGGCATTATTCACAATAGCAAAGACTTGGAACCAACCCAAATGTCCAACAATGATAGACTGGATTAAGAAAATGTGGCACATATACACCATGGAATACTATGCAGCCACAAAAAATGATGAGTTCACGTCCTTTGTAGGGACATGGATGAAATTGGAAATCATCATTCTCAGTAAACTATCGCAAGAACAAAAAACCAAACACCACATATTCTCACTCATAGGTGGGAATTGAACAATGAGAACACATGGACACAGGAAGGGGAACATCACACTTCGGGGACTGTTGTGGGGTGGGGGTAGGGGGGAGGGATAGCATTGGGAGATACACCTAATGCTAGATGATGAGTTGGTGGGTGCAGCGCACCAGCATGGCACATGTATACATATGTAACTTCCCTGCACATTGTGTACATGTACCATAGAGCCTAAAGTATAATAATAATAATAATAATAATAATAATAATAATAAAAAGAAAAAAAATTAAAAAAAAAAAGAGTTTGACTGGTTAACTTGCCAGAGACTTATTCTAATTAAGACAAACTGATGTTTCACAAAGACTGGAGAAAAGGAAACTTGTTGAGGCAGGGACTGAATTAGAAGTTATAGACAGACCTCATAGGAGGCCCACAGTGCAAGTATAAGCTAATGTAGGGCTGGCTCAGCAAGATATGCAAACAAGAGAACACCAGCTGCCTCGAGACCAACAGGGTGCCAATGATGAGGCTGACAAGGGACAGCACCATGGGGAACAGAGATCCCAAAAGACACAGGACAAGACCAGAACATTTATGTTGTTCCTCCCCCACAATGAAGCCTTATAAACCTTCTGTCTTTCTTCACTTGTATCTTTAACCGAGATCCACCTTGAAGGTGAGCATGGAGATGGGAGAAAATTTGAATGACTGAACATTTACTCAAAGGAGACAGAGTAATGGAAAAGGGTCTCTTGTACTTGAAAAAGTTGAGACACCACTGATCTGCAAGGTTAAGATTTCTCTTTCACCTTGGCATGAAGACATGAAGATGAGTAGACAATTTTTTTTCTGCCCATTTGTAAACCAATGCAGTACTATAATTCTTGTTGACAATTTTTTAGGCATATTTTAAAAAATCAGTTATTTTCATAGATTGAGATACCAGTGAGGCACGTAACCTCTTTCCTCTGATGTGGTGGAGAGCTCCTTAGCAGCAGTAATTTTGGCATGTACTACCTTGCCACACACTTTTTTTAAAGTGTCTTTAACTCAGTGAATTATTCCTGGGTAGTAATAGATCATGAACAGTAGCGCTTTCATCTAGCTCCACTTTTGAGTTTTCCCTTTCAGGCTTTAAGAACCATTATTGCTGATCCTCTAAATATGCACTAAGATGTCATTCTGTTTGGCCAATTTCCTCAACTTTGGTTGATTGATTGATTCATTAACTTATTCAATAAATAAGTACAGAGTACTATGTGCCAGGTATGGTAAACCAAGCTGAAAACTTACCCATTGTCTCTGTCTTTATGGAACGCATATTTTGATTATTTGGATTATCGTCACCACAAAGGCACACTGCAACTCTTGCATACATAGTTTGTTCCTTATTCTCTACAATTGTTCCTATCATCAAACAACTCATTTTTGTTTGTGAAACATTTGCCTTTTTTATCTCCACTATCAGTTTTACCTTTTTCTGCTTTTATTTCCCTTGTATTTTTATGCCTCTTAATATCACTTTAAACATTCTCACTATGTCTGCACTTACAGTGTCTTAAAAAGTTTCTAATGTTTGAAAAACAGTTAACTCATACCTATAGAAAGCACATCAACGAATGAAGTGCACAATAACCAAATGTGTAACAATCTGTTACAGTCACTAACATCATCTATTGGTGATCACCTTTTGCTCTGAGACATAGTTTTGTTCATATCTATTGAAATTCCTGAATTAAAGTTTGTAAACTAAAAACAGAACATGTGTTTAATTATTTAGTTGAAGTAAAAAGAAATGATCAAGCAGTAACCAAAGACACAAAAATTAATAATTAAAAATTTCTGCCTTTAGAAACGTATTGCCTGGATGCGGAGACCATTATCTAAAAATAACTTTTAAAATATGTTATATATAAGGTATTAGCGGTGTAATAAATGAAGGTGTGTTTAATTATCTACAAAGAAGAGATTACATTTGATGTGTGCCTTGAATACTGGGTAAGAGCTGGCTGAGCAGATGGGAAAGAATGATGTAGGCACAGGAAACAGCACATGCAAAGGCAGAGAGGTGGGAAGGTTTCCATGAGGCACAACATGGGAAAGAGAGAGGGAGCTGGAAAATAAATCAGGGTCTGAAGGTGCGGGGTGTTGTGTGTCATGCTAAGGAGGCTGTAGTTAATTCTATAACAATGAGAGCCCCTAGATGCTTTAAAGTTGACCCGTTCACATTTAGGTTTTGGAGCTGTCTGGCCAGTGGGCAAAGGAATATTTGTGCTGAGAGAAGGGTAAGGAAGTAGTGTTATCACTGGAATATATTCCTTATTTTATTTTATTTTTTGACACCATTGCTTGTAACAGGATTATATTACAGTTTGTGATTTAAAATATCAATGTGGAATATCCTACAGAGTGAAAATATGTCTCCCGAGTTACATACAAGGTATCTATGCGATTATTGACTTGATTGCTTTCTAATAGTGCATTTTATTGCTGTAAACAACCCAATTCCCTGAAATTGGGCACTTTTTCTTTATCTGATCAATAGCACAAGCTTACGACTTGTAATTTCCAATACTTCCAGCTTATTTTGTGTAGACATAGTTATTTCAAGTTCTTATTGTAGAAAGTGTGTTTGGTTCATTCATTCTTGTAATCCTCATATGCTTTTACACTTTAGTTATTTTATAAGGTAACATTGCTGAAGAGAGTAATTGGATTGAGCTTCAAATGAAAATAAATCTAAAATTATTTTTCCTTACAAAAAGTCTAAAAAATTATTAACAAATTTGTAAACTCTAAAGATGTGCAAAAACCTATGCTAAAGTCAATATAAGGCCTTTTTTCATCTTGGCTTTATTTTTAAGAAAATAAAATTTAGAGTTGCTGTAAAATCCTATCGTAAATTCAATTAAAAAATTCAACACAGTATAAAATCTCTAACACTATGAATGCAGATTTTGGTGGAGCATCTTGTCATAGTATACATAGTGCTCTTATGAAATTAAAAAATGTATACAGATCTCTATTTGGAATTGGTTGTCAAAATGTATAATTATTTAAACACACATTTAGAATAACTAAACTATAATTCTTTTGTGAAAACGGTGACATTGAATAAAAAAAATGGCAATGCATATTTCTTCCCTGTACCTACCAGTAAGTAGATGCTAAAATATGCTTGAGCTTAAACCAATCTAGTTTACAATGGAATTGCAGTGTTTGTAAATATGTCCTTTAAATATTGGCTCATTTTTTTTTCAAATTTGTAGGAAATCTTTAATCAAAATATTTAATAAATGTGGTGCTAAAACTTAAGGTTTTGAAGCTTTTTAACAAATCGCAATTATTGAGAACAGTGCTTGAGACAGGAAAACAATGATGTTTATATCCCTAAAGTAAAGAAGAAAATGATCCAATTAAATGACATGAGCTCTGGTGGATTCAAGATTTAATTTGTAAATTCTATAATGATATTTTAGAATATCCTGACTTGTGAGAAAAAAACTTTCAATAAAACTCCTATTTTAATTGAACAATTTAAAAATTTTGTATTGGAATTGAAATGAAATTGAGAGGGCCTACAATTTTGCAGTGTTTAAATTTGGAAAAGTATTCAAAGGATCATAGAGACAACTTATTTTAATAAGTTTTGCACAAAATGAAGTTCTCTGGAGAACTCTGGATGAAATTACTTGTGCTGTAAAATTAATCTATTTCAACACAAAAAATAAAAATAAAAATGAGAATAACCTTCATTTAGCAGGTATTTTTCTGAGTATGTCAAACCTTTGGAAAATATGTTTCTCAGTAAAGTATATTTTCTATAGAAAATTAAATTAAAAGTGTTATAATTTCAAATTTACTTCTCATAAAATACAATTTTGCAAAATATTGCAGGATATTTTCTAAAAAACTTTAAAAAATGAAAAAAATTTCTCAAAAATATTATTTTAGGGATGGAAATATGTATCAAGAATAGTTAATCTATACATTTTTAATATTCAACTAATCAATATATTTTTAATTTGTTTATATATGTTTAATTTTTGTTTTTTAAAATCAATTTATGTTAATTTTATTAAAATAATTTTTGAATAAAATTATTTTACAGATTTACCAATCTAATACAACCAATTGTCAGTTAATAAATAAATGTTTCATAAAGTGTATATCTTCATTATTTTAGTAATTTTGCTCATACTCAGAAGTATCCTGGCTAACAATAAATTATACAGTCACTTTATTTAACAGCTGCATGACCTTGAGAAAATCATCACCTCCATTAAACTTTAGTTTTCTCATCTAAGAAATAGAGATGATATTATCTATCTCAAAGTTAATTATGAGGTGTAAAGTAAATAATGTATATAAAGTGTGATCACAGTCCTTGCGTATAATTATCATTTGATAACTAGCAATATTATTAATATAGTGGTTCTTTTAAAAGAGGCTAGTGTTTTTTTTCTTCCCCCTAAGATGGTAGCGTGCCTCACTCACTTGGAAATAGCAAGATAGTGTATAAAGATAAACTCTATGAGCTTTAATTCAAGAAGGAAAATGGGAATCCACTGGAATCATGAAGGACATCCCAGATCGCAGGGAGGAGAACGAGAGCAAACAGCCCCTCTGATGGCAACTGGCTGATAAAAGTGAGTGAAGCCCCAGTACATGAGAGAGGCAGAGAGTCTCCCTCTGTGACTCACCTTTCCCTTAGGGATCTGAGCAGCCCAGGCCGAGGGACAGCACTTTATTTCTCCCAAGTCCTGGAGCTAACTTGGGGAGAGGCTTGGAGATGCTGTGAGAGAAAGATACTGGGAAAAGCTGCAGGCATTTTCCCAGACCCAGGACTGAGAACAGGATGCTGTTTTTAATCTAGGTGCTTACAAGGTCAGGCATTCTTTGGACACCTGGCAGCATGGCCATGCAGGCATTTAGTCTGCCTAAATGCAGAAGTTCCAGTCTATAGTGATTATCTATTATAACTTCGATGGTAATAAAGTAAAAAAAATTTTAAAAAGAAAAATAATAGATGCTACAATCAGACAATCGACAAGTATTTAAGGAACATTTTCCACTTGCATAACATGCTAGCTATTATGACAAATGCAGGGATAAAACAGACTCTTATAGCCTGCTAGAGGAGATACCATTTACATTCATGAAAAATGACTATGTTTAACCTATTATAGTTTTAATTACATATCTATGTGGTTACAGAAGTAGAAAGGAGTTCGGGATAGGAGTGAATACTGTGACCTGGGGTTATCATTTAATCTTTACAATATGCTTAGCACTATGTAAGAAACTGGAAATACAAGAAGACAGATTTCTTATCCTCAAGAAATTCAGAATCTCCTGAACCAAAGTAAGCTTCAGGTATCAGGTGAGATACACTATTCTGGGCAGCAGAATAGAACTTCACATAGAGGAATAAGCATTGCAGGTGGAGTGAGCTTTGTTTATGAGGGCAGTTGGCTTGGCTGGAGTGGAGGGAGCATTGGAGAATGATGGGAGGTAAGCCTGAGTAAGCAAAGTAAGAAATTCCACAATAAAAACACTTGGGATTGCTTTCTGAGCATGGCATTTGTATGTAGTCTGGCATAAAAGTATATTTCTGAAGACCTGCTAGATTGCTAAGTTTTCTGTTAGTAGCTTTATAATTCTTATATTCCTCCTGTATTACACGGAGAACAAATAATATGGGCTTTACTCTTGTTAACACTTGTTCTTGTATCAACCAGTTCTCAATCATGTGGAAGGATGGCATTAGCAGCCACACTATGGTGTAGAGTTATTATGTGGGTAGATTTTTTTCACACATATGACACAAAAAACATTCTGCACAATAGCATATGAGACCTCATTTCTTTATTTTATAGAAGGAAACCAAGGTCCATAGCAGTTGCCTAAGATCCCACTCAATGTGTGGAGGGCCGGGACCCAAACTATAATTCTCCTGATGCCTGTCAGGGGCTTTTTCCACTACATCAGCATCTCCACGATGGGATCCCAGGAATACTCATTCCAGAGGTGTTAATTGGGGCTCACAGAACAAAAGTTTCTAGGCAGAAAAATAACCTTGGAAATATTGCATGTTAAATCCTTCTCTTGAAGATCCAAAGTTCACAGTAGTACATTAAAGACTTACAAGAGTTCCAACAGTAAAGAAGAAACTTATTTAACAATGTTAAATAGTTAAAATGACTTATTTGTAGAAAAGACTTTTCTTTGTATACCTTTCTAATGGGAAATTATTTTCCCTTAAGTTTGAAATGACTTCACTGTCTTCATCCTCATTTCTCAAACTTAGGGTAGCCCAATAGGCTTTGCTACAGGTAGCTGAGATGAGGTGGGCCAGGATTCCTACTGAAAAGACAGCAGAAGGGTTTCACAGCAGGGCTTCAGCCTCAGAAGTGATTGAAGGAATAGCTGGAACCCTGTTTTATTGAGTGTCACCAGACTGATGAGGCTTGTACTGGGCTGAAATATGAGCTAAGTGTATCTTATTTCTCACTTATTGAAAGCAGTGTGGCCAGCAGTTGAGAGCTTGATCTATGTGTCAGCTAGCCTTGTTCTTGCCCCGTAGTAACTCTGTGATGTTGGGGAAGTTATTTCAGCTTTTTGAGCCTCCCTTTTCTCATCTGTAGGATGGAGCTAATGATTCCTAAGTCTTAGAATTTTTGTAAGGCTGAGATGCTGTAATATAGAACATCTAATGTGTTACATATAATGTATGATATATATTTTTTGTAAGGTTCCTAGAAGAATTCTTGGCACATAGTTTGTGCTTGTGTTCAGCTCTATGGGTATTATGTGATAGCTCCTGCTTACAGAGTGAATGTGACAGGCCTGTATGAGTGCCTTTACACATGTAAATGTATATGTAACACACATGTACATAGTGTGCTTTATATTTGTATATTAGAAATACTAGCTGCCATTTAGTGAAATTTCCTGTATGCCAACCACTCTACTAATGCTTTTTATGAGTTACCTCATTTAATCTTGTCAATGATCAGATTCATTCTGTTAATATTTTCATTTTATGGAGCAGAGAATTGAGGCACAGGAGGGTTACATAACTTTCCCAAGGTTATACTATTAATACATTGGCAGAGGCAGGCTTCAAATCCAGTAAAATGTTGTGTTTTTCTGCCTCTTTAATCAAGATAAACTATAGATTCATTTTTAAATTTCTATTTTTGTGTTAGACATATAAACATAGTATAATACAATAGATATTCAGAAATTATTTTGAAATCTATAAAACAATACTAAAATTAGTATAAATTTTTAAAAATCTATTATACAATCATCCACACTTAGTTTTCACATGATGTATTTCCTTTTAGCCTTTGTGCAAAATAATATTTTTCCATATTTATAACCAACATTGTGTTCTTGTTTATCAGTAATAATAATAAATCATAACAGTTTTAATTTTCATTTTAGTTTTCATAATTATTTTTAATCACTAAATAATATTTCCTCAAGATGACATAACATAATTTGCCCGATCATTCCTCTATTGCCAGACATTTTGATCTTTTCCAACCTTCTAATTGTTCTGCATACATGATTTAGGGTCACTTTTCATAAAAATGCATAAAACCCTAAAAACAAAAAAACAAACCTGAATCATCTATATATATTGTTGATTTTAAACTTAGTATTTATGTATTTATTTATTATTATTATTATTATACTTTAGGTTTTAGGGTACATGTGCACAACGTGCAGGTTAGTTACATATGTATACATGTGCCATGCTGGTGCACTGCACCCACTAACTCGTCATCTAGCATTAGGTATATCTCCCAATGCTATCCCTCCCCCCTCCCCCCAACCCACAACAGTCCCCAGAGTGTGATGTTCCCCTTCCTGTGTCCATGTGTTCTCATTGTTCAGTTCCCACCTATGAGTGAGAATGTGTGGTGTTTGGTTTTTTGTTCTTGCGATAGTTTACTGAGAATGACGATTTCCAATTTCATCCATGTCCCTACAAAGGACATGAACTCATCATTTTTTGTGGCTGCATAGTATTCCATGGCGTATATGTGCCACATTTTCTTAATCCAGTCTATCATTGTTGGACATTTGGGTTGGTTCCAAGTCTTTGCTATTGTGAATAATGCTGCAATAAACATACGTGTGCGTGTGTCTTTATAGCAGTGTGATTTATAGTCCTTTGAGTATATACCCAGTAATGGGATGGCTGGGTCAAATGGTATTTCTAGTTCTAGATCCCTGAGGAATCATCACACTGACTTCCACAAGGGTTGAACTAGTTTACGGTCCCACCAACAGTGTAAAAGTGTTCCTATTTCTCCACATCCTCCCCAGCACCTGTTGTTTCCTGACTTTTTAATGATTGCCATTCTAACTGGTGTGAGATGGTATCTCATTGTGGTTTTGATTTGCATTTCTCTGATGGCCAGTGATGGTGAGCATTTTTTCATGTGTCAGTTGGCTGCATAAATGTCTTCTTTTGAGAAGTGTCTGTTCATGTCCTTTGCCCACTTTTTGATGGGGTTGTTTGTTTTTTCTTGTAAATTTGTTTGAGTTCATTGTAGATTCTGGATATTAGCCCTTTGTCAGATGAGTAAGTTGTGAAAATTTTCTCCCATTTTGTAGGCTGCCTGTTCACTCTGATGGTAGTTTCTTGTGCTGTGCAGAAGCTCTTTAGTTTAATTAGATCCCATTTGTCAATTTTGGCTTTTGTTGCCATTGCTTTTGGTGTTTTAGACATGAAGTCCTTGCCCATGCCTATGTCCTGAATGGTAATGCCTAGGTTTTCTTCTAGGGTTTTTATGGCTTTAGGTCTAACGTTCAAGTCTTTAATCCATCTTGAATTGATTTTTGTATAAGGTGTAAGGAAGGGATCCAGTTTCAGCTTTCTACATATGGCTAGCCAGTTTTCCCAGCACTATGCTTCATCCCTGGGATGCAAGGCTGGTTCAATATATGCAAATCAATAAATGTAATCCAGCATATAAACAGAACCAAAGACAAAAACCACATGATTATCTCAATAGATGCAGAAAAGGCCTTTGACAAAATTCAACAACCTTCATGCTAAAAACTCTCAATAAATTTGGTATTGATGGGACGTATCTCAAAATAATAAGAGCTATCTATGACAAACCCACAGCCAATATCATACTGAATGGGCAAAAACTGGAAGCAGTCCCTTTGAAAACTGGCACAAGACAGGGATGCCCTCTCTCACCACTCCTATTCAACATAGTGTTGGAAGTTCTGGCCAGGGCAATCAGGCAGGAGAAGGAAATAATGGGTATTCAATTAGGAAAAGAGGAAGTCAAATTGTCCCTGTTTGCAGATGACATGATTGTATATCTAGAAAACCCCATTGTCTCAGTCCAAAATCTCCTTAAGCTGATAAGCAACTTCAGCAAAGTCTCAGGATAGAAAATCAATGTACAAAAATCACAAGCATTCTTATACACCAACAACAGACAAACAGAGAGCCAAATCATGAGTGAACTCCCATTAACAGTTGCTTCAAAGAGAATAAAATACCTAGGAATCCAACTTACAAGGGACATGAAGGACCTCTTCAAGGAGAACTACAAACCACTGCTCAATGAAATAAAAGAGGATACAAACAAATGGAAGAACATTCCATGCTCATGGGTAGGAAGAATCAATATTGTGAAAATGGCCATACTGCCCAAGGTAATTTACAGATTCAATGCCATCCCCATCAAGCTACCAACGACTTTCTTCACAGAATTGGAAAAAACTACTTTAAAGTTCATATGGAACCAAAAAAGAGCCCACATCACCAAGTCAATCCCAAGCCAAAAGAACAAAGCTGGAGGCATCACACTACCTGACTTCAAACTATACTACAAGGCTACGGTAACCAAAACAGCATGGTACTGGTACCAAAACAGAGATATAGATCAATGGAACAGAACAGAGCCCTCAGAAATAACGGTGCATATCTACAACTATCTGATCTTTGAAAAACCTGAGAAAAACAAGCAATGGGGAAAGGATTCCCTATTTAACTTAGTATTTCTTTTACAAACTGAATTCTGGGATTTTAGTTACAGAATATCACTATCCTTTGGAAAAGCAACTTAGTATATTCTAGAATTTTAAAAGGCTGGCTAGAGTTGCACAGATGCAATTCTTTGGAAGAGGACTTGGTACAGCCTGCTCACACAAGCATCTCCTTGGACTATTATTATCACACATATTTTACACTCAGAAATGGAAGAGGGAGTGAACAAACAATGCCAAGTTCCTACAGAAGAGAAACCCATTTCATATTATCAATCACCTCTTGGAATAAGTTACACAGTTTCAGTCATGCTGCTAAAATGAACTTCCATTGCTGGTTCCATGTTTTCTGTTGTTTTTCTCTTCTCTTTATCCTGTAAGCTATACTCAGAGTGTTGCTGTTAATAAAAGAATATTCTTCTATTTCTCTAGAAAGATACCTAGTATATCTCTGTAATTTCTGGATCCAGAAAACATTATTCTTCCTAATTGAATCCACCTACACTAAAACTACATTTTCATTCTCCATATTACCTTCATTATTACAAGTTTTGACAGAATATGAGATATTCATATACATTTTATTCATCAGACTTTTTTTCTGAAGTTATGGAATACATTTAGAAATGGCTTGTTTCATTTTGCCATCTAAATTTAGCTACTGAATAATGCCATGCTATCCATTTTGGATCATACTTATATTAGAAATAAACATTTATTGAGGTTTCAAAATTTCTTATTGTTTTCCAGAGTAAGGCATACATTAAATTTGGTATTACAATTTTTGCCAACAGTACAGAGCCTGCTTAGGAAACAGTTCATTTTTTTCAGAGTATAATGAAACGTTAAGCTTTGTGTATCTTTCTTGGAGGGCCAAGTACAGCTTGCCTACATCTGCAACCCTAGGGGAAATGATCACTGCATAAACTTCATATTTTTTAATGGAAAAGAACAAGCAATAGCTCTCCAAAGACTCCTTTAAGAAAGGCAAAATTATGGAACTTGAATATTTTCTGAAATGTTTGGCTTCATGATGTATTTACATTAGGAACTCACTGTTTTCCTTGAGCCCTCAAACTTTTATTTTAAGACTTGTATCATTCTAAAGCTATAAGTTAACTGCTGAAGGATGGAATTTTACAGGATGTACTGTGGACAGGGTGCAGGCAGAGGAAAGCATATGTTCTCACACTTTAAGTTGCTAGGGGAAAAAGGTATTTTAGCCCAAATTGGCATCAGATGGCAGGAAAGTCTTGGTTGGTTAAAAAAAAAAGTCTGCTATGTTGAACCACAATGAATGAGCTCCTCAGAATCATGTACATTTAAAAAAATGATTCATATTTTTAAGCAAACTTGGAGAAAATTTGGGAAGGAAGGGACCTTGAGATCGTAGGTCGAGGTTAGATTTCCGTCGGCATTTTCATCTTCCATTGCGGTGCCAGTGTTGCAATATCCATTCTAGCTGAGGAAAATACAACTAGAGCTCATTCTCAAAATCTCCAACCACCAGACATTTCCACTCAAACAACCTGCCACCATCTGAAACTTATTTAATGTTGGACTGATCTTTTCACTGCTCCCTGAACCTATTCCTTTTCTTTCCTTCCTTGTGTTAATATAATTGTTTTCTCATCCCTTAGACATGAAGGCTTGAAATTAATTTTAACTTTCTCTCCCTCACATTCAATGAGTCACCAAGTTCTTTATTCCATCTTTCCTATGTATCTGTTCCCTCCTGGCCATCTCCACAGCCTCTTCTTATACCATACCTTGGAAGCAGCACACACTTGATCCAGAAGAGAATTTTTTTTTTTTTTGTTTTTGGAGTTAGATACCCTGGACTCAAATCCCAAAACTGTCATTTACTAGCCTGGGAAAATAAAATAGGGTTGTTAGGGCCATCTTATAAAATTGTTGTAACTAAAAATAATGTACATAAAGCATAATACTTGACACAAACTAAGCTCTGTAAATGAAAGTTGATTTCCGTCTTGCTGCTCTTCTTTCCAAGCTCAACACTGCCAATTCAGTCTAACTAAACCATTTTCAGCATACTATCCTCACCCTCTGGACTTGCCATTACTCACTGCACCCAAAAGACTGGTTTTAAGCTATGTGGTTATCATCTCTTCCTCTACATACTTGAACGCTTTACTCCATCTAACCAGATTTTTTTTTTTTTTTTAACAAGCCCCAGAAACTGGTTTGCAATTTCCCACCTTTCATTGCTGTCCCGCTTTGGCTGATACTACCCTATTCACTAGGAGTATCTTCTCTCTGTAAATCCTTTCTACATATCCAAATCTTGTAAACTCTTTAGGATAATGTCAAACCTATCATTACTGCAAAGTCATGCCTAACTGTGGCAGATGAGAGTAATTTTGTCATCTTCTGAACTTTTGTAGTTCTTAGTGTCAGTGACTAACTTTTTGGGCATAACCTTGTGCCTTATGATATGGCTTTCGTATTATTCTGAACTTTTCTTGATGTGTATTACTGTTACTTAACCTTCCATGTATTTATTTCTTAGCTCTTCAATTGTTTTCTCAGTTCCTTGAAGGCGGAAAGCATGTGTTTTACTGTGTAGTCTCTGTCATAATATCTAGGACTTAGTAAATCTTACTAAATCATAAGTGATTGAAGAGGATACAATTACTCTTGCCTGACATTCAGATATCTTGGATTAATATATGGGGTAAACTTTTGTAGAGGAATAAAGTTGTGGAGCACTTGCTTTGTGCTAAGTACTAAGCTGGGTAATGGGGATAGAGAGGTTGATAACATGGTTCCTCAAGGAGCTCACTCTGGGAGAAATGGATGTGTAAATACATTCATGCAAGAGGGGGTATGCGTAAACTAGTACTAGGCATACTTGCGGCCCAAAGGAGGTTGTCTTGCATTCTGCATAAGGAGGCAGAGATGGTGAGAGAAGCAGAGGAGAAACCTGAGAGCTGGTTCTTGTAGAATGAGAAGTACTTTGCTCAAGAAATGGATGTGTGTGTTAGTATGTGGGTGGGAAAAAGATGGAGTATCCTTTGAGGTACATGGCAATTCATAGAAAAGAGACCATCTGTAGGAAATATAACAATCCTTTCAGAAGAATATGGAAATAGAGACTTCTGGTTCCAAAATGGTATCATAGAAGCAAGCTGGCTACACTCCCCACCACAGAAAACCAAAAATAAATATATAGCACCAAGATTTATCAACAGTAATATCCCAGAACTCATATACAAGGAGACAGTTCCCAAGGCACAGAGAAGTGGAAAAACTCCAAGCAGGTGGTAAGAGAATAGGATTTCCATTCTGTGATGCTCCTCCTCCGAATCTGATTGGCACCAAAAATGCAGAAAATTTCTTCCCAACTCATTGTCTCTACACTAGAAAAGGTGAAGTCGAGGTGAACAACCAGTTTTCGTAACATCCTGGATTTCCTGGCAGCCAGCCTGTTCCTGTCTCAACCCACAGGAACCATCAAGAGAGCCTGAAGGAAGAGATATTTCCTTCAGGCAGAGACAAATGAAGGCAGGACAACAATCCCCAGCCCAGGAAACTCTGCTCTGTAACTCAGCCAAGGGAGATGCCAAATCAGAGTGACTGTTCAGCAGCACTGTTCAGGAAGTTTGTTCCCACAGATGTCTTGGGCAAGATCCCCTAGCCAGCTTTCCCACACTGCCAGAATAACTCCTTTGGTATTTCCCTCATCTGGGATGGGCAATGCTCTTATCATTTACTAGAGCTGAGGCAAACCTGGACTTAAGGTGCCATCTAGTGCTGAAAAAAGGCAGCACCTTACCAGAAAAAATGATATTTGATAGGTAAATTACAAAAAAACTCTAAGCAAACATATTCAGTAATAACCAAAATGAGCCAGACATAGAAGACTTGCATAAATAATTATTTAATGCAAAGACACAGAAATACATCCACAAGAAATAGCAAACAGGGAACCATGACTCCTCAAATGGACAAAAAGAAATGGCTCACCCTAATGAGATGGTGATATGTGAGTTCTCTGATCAGGAATTGAAAAATGACACTTATAATTTTTTGTTTTTTTTTGAGATGGAGTCTCACTCTGTCCTCCAGGCTGGAGTGCAGTGGCGCGATCTCCGCTCACTGCAAGCTCCGCCTCCTGGGTTCATGCGATTCTCCTGCCTCAGCCTCCCAAGTAGCTGAGGCACCCGCCACCATGCCTGGCTAATGTTTTGTATTATTTTTAGTAGAGACGGGGTTTCACCGTGTTATCCAGGATGGTCTCGATCTCCTGACCTCGTGATCCACCTGCCTAGGCCTCCCAAAGTGCTGGGGTTACAGGCGTGAGCCACCGTGCCCGGCCGAAAGTGACACTTCTAAGGGAACTCAGTGATCTCCAAGATACCACAGAAAAAAATCATTCAGAAACTTAGAGAAATTTAATAAAGAGATTAAAATAATTTAGAAAAACAATTCTTGGAACTTGGAAATGCATTTACTGAGCTGAAAAATTTATTATAGGATTTCTACAACAAAATTGATCAAGAAGAAGAATTAGTGAGCTTGAAGACAGGTTATTCTAAAATATAGGGGAATAAAATAAAAAAGAATGAATATTATATATGATATACAGAAAATTACGTAAAAGGATCAAATTTAAGAAATGTTGATGTTCAAAAAGGAGTTCAGCAGCAGCAAAGCTTATTCATATAAATAATAACAGAAAACATTGCAAAATTGAGAAAGATCTAAATATCCAGGTACCGATAGAAAGGCAGAGAACACCAAAGAGATTTGACTCAAATAAGATTACCTTAAGGCATATAATAATCAAACTGTCAAAGGTCAAGGTCAAAGAAAGGATCCTAAAAGCAGAAAGAAAAAGGAAGCAAATACCGTATAAAGGAGCTCCAATTCATCTGGCAACAGACGTCTCAAAAAAAAAAAAAAAAAATACCAACTATACAGGCCAGGAGGGCATGGAACAACATTTTCAGTGCTGAAAGTAAGAAACTGCCATCGAAGAATACTGTGTCCAGCAAAGCTATTCTTCAAATGTGAAAGAGACATAAAGTTCTTCCCAGACAAACAAAAACTGAGAGAATTCACTACCACCAGACCCATCTGACAAGAAATGCTAAAGAGAATTATTCAATCCGAAGGGGAAAAAAACATTAAATGTGCAAAACAAGCAAACATTTAAAGGTATAAAACTCATTGATAAAACTAAATACAGGGACAAGCCCAGAATAATCTAATACTGTAATTGTGGTATGCAGTTAACTCACAACTTTAGTATGAAGCCCAGAAGACAAATCTATCAAAAACAATAACAGCTACAGCAACTTGTTAAGAGATAGGCAATATAAAAATATGTAAATTGAGACAACAAAAAGTTAGAATATGGGGAGGTTGGAGTTAAAGTACAGAGTTTTTTCTTTTTTACTTTTTGTTTCTCATCTTTGTGATCTAACATAAGTTGTTATCTCTTTAAAATAACTTGTTATATTGATAAAATGTTCTTTGTAAGCCTCATGGTAACCACAATGCAAAATCCTATAAAGGATCCACTAAAAATAACAAGCAGCAAATCAAGCCACAAGAGCAGAGAACCACAAAAGAAAATAAAAACAAAGGAATATAAAAATACAGGAGTTGCAAAACAACCAGAAACAAGTAACAAAATGGCAGTAGTAAGTCCTTAGTATCAGTAATAACACCGAATGTGAATGGACTCAATTCTCCAATTAAAAGGCATAGGAGGATAAAGGCTGAATGAATAAAGAAATATGACCCAACAATATGATACCTACCAGAAACCCACTTCTCCTATAGAAACACAAATAGACTGAAAGTGAAGGGAGAGAAATGATATTACATGCAACTGGAAACCAAAAAAGAGCAGAAGTAATTATACTGGGATAATATAGACTATAACCCAAAAAGTACAAAAAGAGAAAAGGTTACTATATAATGATAAAGGGGTCAATTTGGGAAGCAGAGGTAACAATTATAAAATATCTATGCACCCACCACTGGAGCGCCCAAGCATTTAAAGCAAACATTAATAGATGTAAAGGGAGAGATAGATGGCAATACAATAATATTAGGGACCTCAACACCTCACTCTCAATAATGGGCAGATAATCTAGACAGAAAATTGATGAAGAAACTTTGGAGTTAAACTACACACTAGAGTAAACAGGCCTCACTTATATTTGCAGAACTTTTCACCCAACACATTGTTTTCATCAGCACATGAAACATTCTCTAGAATAGACTATAGCTTAGTCCACTAAAGAAGTATCAACAAATTCAAAAACAGACAAATAATATCAAATATCTTTTTTGACCACACTGGAATAAAACTAAAAATGAATAACAAGAGGAACCTCAGAAACTACATAAAAACATGGAAATTAAACACATGCTCCTGAATAACCAATGGGTCAATGAAGAAAGTAAGGAGAAGATTAAAAAATTTTTTGAAACAAAAGAAAATTGAATTACAACATACCAAATCTATAGGATATAGCAAAAGCAGTACTGAGGTAAGTTTATAGCAATAAGTAACTACATCAAGTAACTTACATACAAGTAACTATAGCAATAAGAACTACTTTCTACTGTAGAAAAGCCTTCATATAAAAACTCAAGGGTACATCTCAAAGAAGTAGAAAAGCAAAAGCAAACCAAACATAAAATTAGTAGAAGGAAAGGTATAATAAAAATCAAACATAAATTAATAAAATTGAGACTAGAAAAAATATATAAGACTAACAGAAGCAAAAATTGGTTTTTGAAAAGATAAAAGTGACAAAACTTTAGCTAGACTAAGAAAAAAGGAGAAGATCCAAATACAGAAAATCAGAAATGAAAAGGGAAACATAGCAACTGAGACCACAGAAATAAACAGAATCATTAGCGACTATGATGAGCAACTGTATGCCAACAAATTAGAAACCATAGAAGAAATGGATAAATTCCCAGATCCATACAACCTACCAAGATTGAACCATGAAGAAAACGAAAACCTCAACAAATTAATGCGTAATAAGATTGAAGCTGTAATAAAGTCTTGCATCAAAGGAAAGTCCAGAAACTGATGGCCTCACTGCTGAATTTTACCAAAAGTTTAAAGAACTAACACCAATTCTACTCAAACTTTTCAAAAAATTGAAGTGGAGGGAATACTTCCAAACTCCTTCTGTGAGGTCAGGATTGCCCTGGTACCAAAACCAGACAAATACGCAACTAAAAGAGAAAACTACAGGCCAATATTGCTGATGAACACAGATGCAACAATCCTCAACAAAATACTGGCAAACCAAATTCGACAGCACATTTAAAAGATCATTTACCATGATTACATGGGATTCATCTCAGGGATACAAGGATGTTACAACATAAACAAATAAAAAAAAACCCATAAAACATTACATTAACAGCAGCAAGAACAAAAAACATATGATCAATTCAATAGGTGCAGATACGAAAAAGCACTGAATAAAATTTATCTTCCTTTTATGATGAAAACCCTCATAAACTAGGTATAGAAAGAATATACCTAAAAGTAATAAGGCCATATATGACCAACCCACAGCTAAAATTGTATTTAATGGGGAAAAATCAAAAGTCTTTCCTTTAAGATCTGAAACAAAACAAGGATGCTCATTTTCATTGCTGTTATTCAGTGTAATACTGGAAGCCCTGACCAGAGCAATTAGACAAGAGAAAGAAAGAAAGAGTATCCAAATTGGAAAGGAAGAAGTCAAATTAGGCTTGTTCACAGACAACATGATCTTATACTTAGAAAAACCTACACTATCCACCAAAAAGCTGTTAGAACTAATAAGCAAATTCAGTAAAGTTACCAGATACAAAATTGACCAAAAAATCAGTAGAATTTATATATGTCAATAGTGAAGAATCTGAAAAGGAAATCAAGTAATCAATCCTAATTACAGTAGCTGCAAAGTATGTAAAATATCTAAGAATCAACCAAAAAAGTGAAAGATTTATACAAGGAAATCTATAAACCACTGATGAAAGAAATTGAGTAGGACACAAGAAATTGGATTGGAAAAATTAATATTATTGAAATGAGAATACCACCCAAGGCTATTTACAGATTCAATGCAATCTCTATCAAAATACCAATGACATTCTTCACAGAATTGGCATTGTCCTGGCAAAACAACAGACACATAGACCAACTGAATAGAAGCGAGAACCCAGATATAAATCCTCATACCTCCAGTGAACTCATTTTTGACAAAGGCACCAAGAACATACAATGGGCAAGGATTGTTTCTTCAATAAACAGTGCTGGGAAAAAGTAGATAACCATATGCAGAAGAATGAAACTAGACTCCTATCTCACCATAAGTAAAAAACAAATCACGATGGATTAAAGACTTAAATCTTAGACCTGAAACTATGAAACTACTAGAGGAAAACATTGGGGTCATGCTACAGGACATTGGTTTGAGCAAAGATTTTTTTTTGTGTAAAACCTCAAAGGTTCTGGCAACAAAACTGAAAATAGATAATAACTGAAAATAGATAATTAGGATTACATCAAGCTAGAAAGCTTCTGCATAGCAAAGGAAACTGTCAGCAAAGTGAAAAGATAATTTCCAGAATTGGAGAAAATATTTGCAAACTATCCAGCTGACAAGGAATTTATAAATAGAATCTATAAGGAGCTCAAACAACTCAACAGCAAAAACAAGAAAACCAAAACATCACACCACAAAAATCAAACCAATTAAAAACAGGGCAAAAGACCTAAATAGACATTTCTCAGAAGAAGACATATAAATGGCTATCAGGTATATGAAAAAATGCTCAACATCACTAATCATCAGAAAAATGCAAATCAAATCTGCAGTGAGATATCATTTCCAGTTAAATGGCTTTTATCAAATAGACAGGGAATAATGGATGCTGGTAAGGATGTGAAGAAAGGGGAACCCATGTCCACTGTGGGTGGGAGGGTAAATTAGTTCAGCCACTATTGAAAACAGTGCAGAGGTTTCTCAAAAAACTAAAGATATACCATATGACCCAGCATTTTCACTGTTGAGTATATATCCAAAAGAAAGGAATCAATATATTGAAGAGATATCTGCACTCCCATGTTTATTGCAGTGCTATTCACAGTAGCCAAGATAAGGAATGAACCTAAATTTCTATAAATGGATAAATAGAGAATATATATATTTATATATATATACATATACATATATACATACATAATGAAATATATTTAGCCATAAGAAAGAATGAAATTCTGTCCTTCGCCCACTTTTTGATGGGGTCGTTTGTTTTTTTCTTGTAAATTTGTTTGAGTTCATTGTAGATTCTGGATATTAGCCCTTTGTCAGATGAGTAGGTTGAAAAAAATTTCTCCCATTGTGTAGGTTGCCTGTTCACTCTGATGGTAGTTTCTTTTGCTGTGCAGAAGCTCTTTAGTTTAATTAGATCTCATTTGTCAATTTTGGCTTTTGTTGCCATTGCTTTTGGTGTTTTAGACATGAAGTCCTTGCCCATGCCTATGTCCTGAATGGTAATGCCTAGGTTTTCTTCTAGGGTTTTTATGGTTTTAGGTCTAATGTTTAAGTCTTTAATCCATCTTGAATTGATTTTTGTATAAGGTGTAAGGAAGGGATCCAGTTTCAGCTTTCTACGTATGGCTAGCCAGTTTCCCCAGCACCATTTATTAAATAGGGAATCCTTTCCCCATTGCTTGTTTTTGTCAGGTTTGTCAAAGATCAGATAGTTGTAGATATGCGGCATTATTTCTGAGGGCTCTGTTCTGTTCCATTGATCTATATCTCTGTTTTGGTACCAGTACCATGCTGTTTTGGATACTGTAGCCTTGTAGTATAGTTTGAAGTCAGGTAGTGTGATGCCTCCAGCTTTGTTCTTTTGGCTTGGGATTGACTTGGCGATGCGGGCTCTTTTTTGGTTCCATATGAACTTTGAAGTAGTTTTTTCCAATTCTGTGAAGAAAGTCATTGGTAGCTTGATGGGGATGGCATTGAATCTGTAAATTACCTTGGGCAGTATGGCCATTTTCACGATATTGATTCTTCCTAAAAGTGGGCGAAGGACATGAACAGACACTTCTCAAAAGAAGACATTTATGCAGCCAACTGACACATGAAAAAATGCTCACCATCACTGGCCATCAGAGAAATGCAAATCAAAACCACAATGAGATACCATCTCACACCAGTTAGAATGGCAATCATTAAAAAGTCAGGAAACAACAGGTGCTGGAGAGGATGTGGAGAAATAGGAACACTTTTACACTGTTGGTGGGACTGTAAACTAGTTCAACCCTTGTGGAAGTCAGTGTGGTGATTCCTCAGGGATCTAGAACTAGAAATTCCATTTGACCCAGCCATCCCATTACTGGGTATATACCCAAAGGACTATAAATCATGCTGCTATAAAGACACATGCACCTGTATGTTTATTGCGGCACTATTCACAATAGCAAGGACTTGGAACCAACCCAAATGTCCAACAATGATAGACTGGATTAAGAAAATGTGGCACATATACACCATGGAATACTATGCAGCCATAAAAAATGATGAGTTCATGTCCTTTGTAGGGACATGGATGAAATTGGAAATCATCATTCTCAGTAAACTATCGCAAGAACAAAAAACCAAACACCGTATATTCTCGCTCATAGGTGGGAATTGAACAATGAGAACACATGGACACAGGAAGGGGATCATCACACTCTGGGGACTGTTGTGGGGTGGGGGGAGGGGGGAGGGATGGCATTGAGAGATATACCTAATGCTAGATGACGAGTTAGTGGGTGCAGTGCACCAGCATGGCACATGTATACATATGTAACTAACCTGCACATTGTGCACATGTACCCTAAAACCTAAAGTATAATAATAATAAATTTAAAAAAGAAAAAAAAAAGAAATTCTGTCATTCACAGCAACATGGATGGAATTGGAGGTATTATGTTAAGTGAAATAAGCCAAGAACAGAAAGACAAATACCACATTTTCACACATTTGTGGGAGTTGAAAAAGTGGATCTCATGAAGATAAAGAGTAGATTGCTCATTATCAGAGCTTGGGAAGGGTAAAGAGAAAGGGGGGGGGGACAAAGACAGGCTGATTAATTGGTACAAATATATAATTAGAAGAAATAACTAGAGTTTGATATATCAGTAGGATGACTATAGTTTACAAAACTCTATTGTATACTTCAAAACATAGAGGGGAATAATTTGTGTCTAGCATACAGAAAACACAGATATTTAAGATGATGGATATCTCAATTATCCCGATTTGATCTTTACATATTATATTAATGTATTATATAATCACATGTACATCTATTATGCATCAATAACAATTTTTTAAAAAAGGACATGGAAAAATAAAGATGACTTTTTAATAATGACTAATCTGAAATTTAATTTCTAAAAACATGTTCACACCAAATTCCTCAGTTTTCCTCCCACACTCTCTCTCTCTCTCCTTTCTTCCTTCCTTCCTTCTTTCCTTCCTTCCTTCCTTCCTTCCTTTATTCCTTTTTTTCCCATTTGGACCAGAAATCTAGAGCATTCTTAAACGTGCTAGGATGTATTGACCTCTTGCTGTGTGCCAAGCTCTGCGCTAATCTCCATCATACATGATCTCATTCATACAATCCTATGATGCTAACATTATTTCTGATGGAGAACTTGAGGCTTAGGGAAAATAACTTGCTCAAAGTCAGGTAGCTGACAAGTCGCATAGCCGAGGCTCTAATCCCTGCCCTTAGTCACAAAAGCAAAAATGCTTCACTCTCCCTATTCCACTCCATAATATTCAGCACATCATAAGTCCTGCCATTTTTAACTCCTAAATATTTTTCGTTGTTTTCATCCCTATTACCACAGCCCCAATTCAGACCCACAGCAGCTCTTGCCTAGACAATGATCACTTCCTCCTGATGGGTCTGACTACATCTAGCCTTTCTCTAGTTAAGCCTGTCTTAGATGGTGGTCAAAGTGATATGCTTGAAAGGCTGCAAGTCTTCTTGTTGACTATCAGACACTTTAGTCAGGTGATGCTGACTGATAGTTTGGAACACACATTGAGAATCACTGCCCTGTAGTGTTTTGACTGAGTTTCACAAAAGGAAATGAAAGGTAAGAATATGGCAGAGAGAAGACTGAAGAGAGCAGAGAGTAACCCCTGGAAATCCAAATGAATTATTTGGTCTTTACTTGAATGTTTGGTGTCACAGATATAGAACTTGAGAATGAGCAAGCTCACTGCTAGGTAAAGTCAAAGAAAATTGATTCACAGATCATTTTGTGTATGAATTAAAAGAAAGTCTGAGCAGTGAGAATTTGCATCATCCTTGAAAATCAATGTGGAAGTATGTGTTCTAATTTTCACTTTGGTATTTAATTTTCTGAAGCTATTTTATTATTATTATTATTATACTTTAAGTTTTAGGGTACATGTGCACAATGTGCAGGTTAGTTACATATGTATACATGTGCCATGCTGGTGTGCTGCACCCATTAACTCGTCATTTAGCATTAGGTATATCTCCTAATGCTATCCCTCTCCCCTCCCCCCAACCCACGACAGTCCCCAGAGTGTGATGTTCCCCTTCCTGTGTCCATGTGTTCTCATTGTTGAATTTCCATCTGTGAGTGAGAACATGCGGTGTTTGGTTTTTTGTCGTTGCGATAGTTTACTGAGAATGATGATTTCCAATTTCATCCATGTCCCTACAAAGGACATGAACTCATCATTTTTTATGGCTGCATAGTATTCCATGGTGTATATGTGCCACATTTTCTTAATCCAGTCTATCATTGTTGGACATTTGGGTTGGTTCCAAGTCTTTGCTATTGTGAATAGTGCCGCAATAAACATACGTGTGCATGTGTCTTTATAGCAGCTATTTTTTGTGTCTAGTTTTCCAGATATACATTTTATTAACATAGTTCAATAATGAAGTATTGACATAGTTAAATAATACAGATTGATTTGAGTCTTCTCTTAATATAAAAGTGGGAGAACATGATGAGTAAGTTACATTTTTTACCTTTCCACGTTCTTTTATTTGTATTTAGATTGAAGTTGGGAAAAGCAATCACTTTCAGAAAGCAAACCATCTTGTGCCTGGTGCTCACCTGGAAGATTGCCCCGGCCTCTGGGTGGGTATCATATGTGTATATACAGGGCTGTGTATTTGTACTCAGAGATTGGGACTCTTAAGCAACTCTAATTAGAAAGTTAAATAAATACAGAAAGCTTTAAGAATTATCTCAACCCTATTCTCAATCTATGTAGGTATCTCTGAATCAGGCCGTTGTGTGATATGAAAATCTTTCCTATGTTAGGAAGCAGAATGAGGTTATGATGTATTATTTTTATTGTGTTGTTTTCTTTCAGCATAAAATTAGAGAGATTAAAACCAAAATAGAACTATATAAACTACACTGTTTATTCAGTTGTGTGCCTCTGTATGAACAATTATATAAACTTGTTCAAATTTTTCCTAGACTGTTTTTTATATTCATTTAAATTGCAATGTAAACTCTTAATCTAATTTTTGATAGATGATTATCATAAATTGTCTACAAGTGGATTCGTTTTCTATGATTTTATTTTTTTCTAACCCTGAATCTGACCATGCTTTTTAAATTATGTGTTTGTCATGCTTGGCGGTCCCTTCCATGTTTGGCCATTCCTAAGCTTCTGTAATTCTTTTGAGGGCTCCAAAAGGTCATTGTGTGCCCTGACCTCAGCTGGGAGAGCTGCTTTTTTCTCTCTCCAGATGTTTTGCAGTTTTAACTTTTATTGCTGCAATCTGTACACAAGTCATATATGAAAAGTGTCAAATATCATTGTCCAGCAGTGAAATTAGGACTCTTTCAAATTGGAGGGAGATGTTAACAGAGTGCAACTGTGTCCTGCCAGTGTTTCTCCTGGCAAACTGGCTCTGAGAACACTGTTTTCCCTTTAGCCATCTGTGCTTCCATAAACAATCTGCAGTGGTTTCTTTTTCTAATTCAAATTCTAGCAGCTGGTTTTCCTCCTTAGCTCCTTTTGATGCTGTGACACCAGTAGCAGCACACCCATGAATCTTTGTGCTTCTTTCTACTTTTAGGGATTATATCACCAAAAATGTTAAATAAGCAGTTCACATGAGTTTCCCACATGGGGATTCTGCAACGCATGTGCTAAAGTAGGCCAACTGAGTCCTGGGTGAGAAAATGGAATAGAGCGTTCTATGCCCCCTGCCCGACTTTAAATGTCCATGCTTCTTCTTTTCTATTTAAAAGCAAGTAAATCTTCCTATCTAGTTAACATTTTTGTTGTTGTTGTTGAAAAATCTACCTCATTACTCTATCCCCACTACCCACCAATGCTGCCTATTTCTAGTATCATGCACTTCAGCTTTTTGGATTTAGTTCAAAAAAGTTTTTTTTTTAATAAATATCTTATTTTGTTAGGTATTTGTAGATGTAAACCTGCCTTGTAAAAGTCTTTAGATATATAATTAGTGTTATTATATATGTAATATATAATATTCATAGAATAGAACACACACTCTTCATTCCTGTTTAAATTCATCTAATGCACAAATATTTTGCTGTTCAGTGGAATTAGCAGTCCTTAAAATTGGAATCTTTCAGAATACAGTATATTGCCTTCTTTTTAAAATTTAAAAAAGTTAAAAAAATCTACAGTAGCTATATTTTTAGTAAAATTTCCTTGCAAAAGAGTCATGTTGCAAAGCCTATAAAATATTTTTCTTTAAAGGAAAGACAAATGTCAGAAAATAAGATGTTATATAAACAAAAAGTAAATTTCAAAATGTTTTTCAGAGAGATTTGTGAGTAATTGAATTGGCAACCTGATAGTTGAAAGCAGAAGACCAAGAGAGAACACAATGACTTTACCAGAAAAAAAAAAAAAAAGGACAGAAAACACCCAAAACCAAAAAACTAAACTAAACAACATTAGTGGCCCAAATAACAGAAAAAGCCCATACAGATAAAGATAAATTAAACCATCTGAACATTAAATACTTTTTCACTGTTATACAAAAGATTTGGATTTAATGAAACATTCAAGTGATTGATCAATATTCCTCTTTTCACTGACAAGTTTTGTTGATTTGTAGGATAAAGACATTAAAAATGAACTTGGCTATTGGTCTTAATCAGATACTGTTAGTTTCATGTAGTTTTATATCACTAAACTCAGTAAGAAATATTTTCTTGAATTCAATCAGAATAATGAGCTTTTCCTTGAGAAATCATTCTTAAATTCCTATGAAATATCAATTATTGAGTCCCGATAAATAATGCTGAGCATCCAATATTACATGGATACTCAGGAATTGATTTTCATTAGCTAAAAGTTCCACAGGGTCAGTGGTTATCTTCTTCATTGTGGTCCCAGTGTCTATACGGTAGGCACTCAATTAACGGCTGGAAAAAAAGTGAAAGAGTGTTAAATTAATGTTTGAAATTCATTACTCTTAAGTGGCATTGTAGGAAATGCAAAGGCTAAAAACCAGAAATTCTGGTTTTGCTACTTGGCCATTTGCACAGCCTTGAGAGAGGCACTTGTTAGCTGCTGGTTTCCACACCCCTACAATGAAGGGGTTGGAATAGACAGTTTCTAAATTCCCTTGCAGCATTATTCCAGTGTGATCTCTAGGAGGAGCAGCATCATCTCATTTATGCAATAAATATTTATTGAGCACTTTGCTAAAACCATGCTGAAGTAAATAACACAGAAGTTAGGACATAATGGGAAAAATAACTTGAGTAAATGGATGAACTTTGATAAATGCTGTGAAGGGAATGCACTGGGCTTTTTCAGGGGATGTAACATGAAGGAAATCTAGTCTAGATTAGGAGTCTGTTGGGATCTCTCTGGGCACATGGTATTTCTGTAATTCAAAGTATAAGTTAGGCAGAGGATGAGATAAAGTATTATTAGAAGTATATTAGAAGCATTATTAGAAGATAGTACAGAAAGTGAAAACCCAGAGGAACCGAAAGAAAACATTATGTGGGGAGTGGAGCCAAGATGGCCAAATAGGAATAGATCCAGTCTACAGCTCCCAGCATGGGCAACCCAGAAGACGGGTGATTTCTGCATTTCCAACTGAGGTACCAGGTTCATCTCACTGGGGAGTGTCGGACAGTGGGTGCAGGACAGTGGGTGCAGTGCACTGAGCATGAGCCAAAGCAGGGCGAGGCAACGCCTCACCTGGGAAGCACAAAGTGTCAGGGAATTCCCTTTCCTAGTCATAGAAAGGAGTGACAGATGGTACCTGGAAAACCGGGTCACTCCCACTCTAATACTGTGCTTTTCCAACTGTCTTAGCAAACGGCACACCAGGAGATTATATCCTGTGCCTGGCTCGGAGGGTCCTACGCCCACAGAGCCTGGCTCGGAGGGTCGTACACCCACAGAGCCATGCTCATTGCTAGCACAGCAATCTGAGATCAAACTGCAAGGTGGCAGCAGGCTGGGGGAGGGGTGCCCACCATTGCCCAGGCTTGAATAGGTAAACAAAGCAGCTGGGAAGCTCGAACTGGGTGGAGTCCACAGCAGCTCAAGGAGGTCTGCCTGCCTCTGTAGACTCCACCTCTGGGGGCAGGGCATAGCCAAACAAAAGGCAGCAGAAACCTCTGCAGACTTAAATGTTCCTGTCTGACAGCTTCGAAGCCAGTAGTGGTTCTCCCAGCATGCAGCTTGAGATATGAGAACAGACAGACTGCCTCCTCAAGTGGGTCCCTGACCCCAAGTAGCCTAACTGGGAGGCAACCCCCAGTAGGGGCAGAGTGACACCTCACACAGCCGGGTACTCCCCTGAGATAAAACTTCCAGAGGGACGATCAGGCAGCAACATTTGCTGTTCACGAATATCCACTGTTTGGCAGCCTCCGCTGCTGATACCCAGGCAAACAGGGTCTGGAGTGGACCTCCAGCACACTCTAACAGACCTGCAGCTGAGGGTCCTGTCTGTTAGAAGGAAAACTAACAAACAGAAAGGACATCCACACCAAAACCCCATCTATACGTCACCATCATCAAAGACCAAAGGTAGATAAAACCACAAAGATGGGGAAAAAACAGAGCAGAAAAACTGGAAACTCTAAAAATCAGAGCACTCTCCTCCTCCAAAGGAACGCAGCTCCTCACCAGCAATGGAACAAAGCTGGACGGAGAATGACTTTGATGAGTTGAGAGAAGAAGGCTTCAGAAGATCAAACTACTTTGAGGTAAAGGAGGAAGTTCGAACCCATCGCAAAGAAGTGAAAAACCTTGAAAAAAAACCAGATGAGTGGCTAACTAGAATAACCAATGCAGAGAAGTCCTTAAAGGACCTGGTGGAGCTGAAAACCAAGGCACAAGAACTATGTGATGAATGCACAAGTCTCAGTAGCCGTTTCGATCAACTGGAAGAAAGGGTATCAGTGATGGAAGATCAAATGAATAAAATTAAGTGAGAAGAGAAGTTTAGAGAAAAAAGAATAAAAAGAAATGAACAAAGCCTCCAAGAAATATGGGACTATGTGAAAAGACCAAATCTACGTCTGATTGGGGTACCTGAAAGTGAAGGGGAGAATGGAACCAAGTTGGAAAACACACTGCAGGTTATTATCCAGGAGAATTTCCCCAATCTAGCAAGGCAGGCCAACCTTCAAATTCAGGAAATACAGAGAATGCCACAAACATACTCCTCGAGAAGAGTAACTCCAAGACACATAATTGTCAGATTCACCAAAGTTGAAATGAAGGAAAAAATGTTAAGGGCAGCCAAAGAGAAAGGTTGGGTTACCCACAAAGGGAAGCCCATCAGACTAACAGCGGATCTCTCGGCAGAAACTCTACAAGCCAGAAGAGAGTGGGGGCCAATATTCAACATTCTTAAAGGAAAGAATTTTCAACCCAGAATTTCATATCCAGCCAAACTAAGCTTCATAAGTGAAGAAGAAATAAAATCCTTCACAGACAAGCAAATGCTGAGAGATTTTGTCACCCTCAGGCCTGCCCTAAAAGAGCTCCTGAAGGAAACACTAAACATGGAAAGGAACAACTGGTACCAGCCACTGCAAAAACATGCCAAATTGTAAAGACCATTGAGGCTAGGAAGAAACTGCATCAACTAACAAGCAAAATAACCAGCTAACATCATAATGACAGGATCAAATTCACACATAACAATATTAACCTTAAATGTAAATGGGCTAAATGCTCCAATTAAAAGACACAGACTGGCAAATTGGATAGAGTCAAGACCCGTCAGTGTGCTGTATTCAGGAAACCCATCTCACGTGCAGAGACACACATAGGCTCAAAATAAAGGGATGGAGGAAGATCTACCAAGCAAATGGAAAACAAAAAAAGGCAGGGGTTGCAATTCTAGCCTCTGATAAAACAGACTTTAAACCAACAAAGATCAAAAGAGACAAAGAAGGCCATTACATAATGGTAAAGGGATCAATTCAACAAGAAGAGCTAACTATCCTAAATATATATGCACCCAATACAGGAGCACCCAGATTCATAAAGCAAGTCCTGAGTGACCTATAAAGAGACTTAGACTCCACACAATAATAATGGGAGACTTTAACACCCCCCTGTCAACATTAGACAGATCAACGAGACAGAAAGTTAACAAGAATATCCAGGAATTGAATTCGACTCTGCACCAAGCAGACCTAATAGACATCTACAGAACTCTCCACCCCAAATCAACAGAATACACATTCTTCTCAGCACCACACTGCACCTATTCCAAAATTGACCACATAGTTGGAAGTAAAGCACTCCTCAGCAAATGTAAAAGATCACAAATTATAACAAACTGTCTCTCAGACCACAGTGCAATCAAACTAGAACTCAGGATTAAGAAACTCACTCAAAACCACTCAACTGCATGGAAACTGAACAACCTGCTCCTGAATGACTACTGGGTACATAACGAAATGAAGGCAGAAATAAAGATGTTTCTTTGAAACCAACGAGAACCAAGACACAACATACCAGAATCTCTGGGACACATTCAAAGCAGTGTGTAGAGGGAAATTTATAGCACTAAATGCCCACAAGAGAAAGCAGGAAAGATCTAAAATGGATATCCTAACATCACAATTAAAAGAACTAGAGAAGCAAGAGCAAACACATTCAAAAGCTAGCAGAAGGCAAGAAATAACTAAGATCAGAGCAGAACTGAAGGAAATAGAGACACAAAAAAACCCTTAAAAAATCAATGAATCCAGGAGTTGGTGTTTTGAAAAGATCAACAAAATTGATAGACCACTAGCAAGACTAATAAAGAAGAAAAGAGAGAAGAATCAAATAGACACAATGAAAAATGATAAAGGGGATATCACCACTGATCCCACAGAAATACAAACTACCATCAGAGAATACTATAAACTCCTCTATGCAAATAAACTAGAAAATCTAGAAGAAATGGATAAATTCCTCGACACATACACCCTCCCAAGACTAAACCAGGAAGAAGTTCAATCTCTGAATAGACCAATAACAGGCTCTGAAATTGAGGCAATAATTAATAGCTTACCAACCAAAAAAAAGTTCAGGACCAGATGGATTCACAGCTGTATTCTACCAGAGGTACAAGGAGGAGTTGGTACCATTCCTTCTGAAACTATTCCAGTCAATAGAAAAAGAGGGAATCCTCCCTAACTCACTATATGAGGCCAGCATCATCCTGATAACAAAGCGTGGCAGAGACACAATAAAAAAGGAGAATTTTAGACCAATATCCGTGATGAACATCGATGCAAAAATCCTCAATAAAATACTGGCAAACAGAATCCAGCAGCACATCAAAAAGCTTATCCACCATGATCAAGTGGGCTTCATCTCTGGGATGTGAGGCTGGTTCAACATATGCAAATCAATAAACGTAATCCAGCATATAAACAGAACCAATGACAAAAACCATGTGATTTATCTCAATAGATGCAGAAAAGGCCTTTGACAAAATCCAACAACTCTTCATGCTAAAAACTCTCAATAAATTAGGTATTGATGGGACGTATCTCAAAATAATAAGAGCTATCTATGACAAACCCACAGCCAATATCATACTGAATAGACAAAAACTGGAAGCATTCCCTTTGAAAACTGGCACAAGACAGGGATGCCCTCTCTCACCACTCCTATTCAACATAGTGTTGGAAGTTCTGGCCAGGGCAATCAGGCAGGAGAAGGAAATCAAGGGTATTCAATTAGGAAAAGAGGAAGTCAAATTGTCCCTGTTTGCAGATGACATGATTGTATATCTAGAAAACCCCATTGTCTCAGCCCAAAATCTCCTTAAGCTGATAGGCAACTTCAGCAAAGTCTCAGGATACAAAATCAATGTGCAAAAATCACAAGCATTCTTATACACCAATAACAGACAAACAGAGAGCCAAATCATGAGTGAACTCCCATTCACAATTGCTTCACAGAGAATAAAATACCTAGGAATCCAACTTACAAGGGAAGTGAAGGGCCTCTTCAAGGAGAACTACAAACCACTGCTCAATGAAATAGGATGCAAACAAATGGAAGAACATTCCATGCTCATGGAGAGGAAGAATAAATATTGTGAAAATGGCCATACTGCCCAAGGTAATTTATAGATTGAATGCCATCCCCATCCACCTACCACTGACATTCTTCACAGAATTGGAAAAAACTACTTTGAAGTTCATGTGGAACCAAAAAAGAGCCCGCATTGCCAAGACAATCCTAAGCAAAAAGAACAAAGCTGGAGGCATCACGCTACCTGACTTCAAACTATACTACAAGGTTACTGCAACCAAAACAGCATGGTACTGGTACCAAAATAGAGATACAGACCAATGGAACAGAACAGAGCCCTTAGAAATAATGCCGCATATCTACAACTATCTGATCTTTGAAAAACCTGACAAAAACAAGCAATGGGGAAATGATTCCCTATTTAATAACTGGCACTGGGAAAACTGGCTAGCCGTATGTAGAAAGCTGAAACTGGATCCCTTCTTTATACCTTATACAAAAATTAATTCAAGATGGATTAAAGACTTACATGTTAGACCTAAAACCATAAAAACCCTAGAAGAAAACCTAGGCAATACCATTCAGGACATAGGCATGGGAAAGGGCTTCATGTTTAAATCACCAAAAGCAATGGCAAGAAAAGCCAAAATTGACAAATGGGATCTAATTAAACTAAAGAGCTTCTGCACAGCAAAAGAAACTACCATCAGAGAGAACAGGCAACCTACAGAATGGGAGAAAATTTTTGCAATCTATTCATCTGACAAAGGGCTAATATCCAGAATCTACAATGAACTCAAACAAATTTATAAGAAAAAAACAACCCCATCAAAAAGTGGGTGAAGGATATGTACAGACACTTCTCAAAAGAAGACATTTATGCAGACAAAAGACACATGAAAAAATGCTCATCATCATTGGCCATCAGAGCAATGCAAATCAAAACCACAATGAGATACCATCTCACACCAGTTAGAATGGCGATCATTAAAAAGTCAGGAAATGACAGATGCTGGAGAGTATGGGGAGAAATAGGAACACTTTTACATTGTTGGTGGGACTGTAAACTCGTTCAACCATTGTGGAAGTCAGTGTGGCGATTCTTCAGGGATCTAGAACTGGAAATACCATTTGGCCCAGCCATCCCATTACTGGGTATATACACAAAGGATTATAAAACATGCTGCTATAAAGACACATGCACCCATATGTTTATTGCGGCACTATTCACAATGGCAAAGACTTGGAACCAACCCAAATGTCTAACAATGATAGACTGGATTAAGAAAAGGTGGCACATATACACCATGGAATACTATGCAGCCATAAAAAAGGATGAGTTCATGTCCTTTGTAGGGACATGGATGAAGCTGGAAACCATCATTCTCAGCAAACTATTGCAAGGACAAAAAACCAAACACGGTATGTTCTCACTCGTAGGTGGGAATTGAACAATGAGAACACATGGACACAGGAAGGGGAACATCATACACCGGGGCCTGTTGTGGGGTGGGGGGAGGTAGGAGGGATATCATTAGGAGATATAACTAATAATGTTAAATGACGAGTTAATGGGTGCAGCACACCAACATGTCACATGTATACATATGTAGCAAACCTGCACGTTGTGCACATGTACCCTAAAACTTAAAGTATAGTAAAATAAAAAAAGAAAACATTATGTGGTAGGAGCATACTAGATGATGTTAGAAAGCAGCAGGTGAGGAAGAGGAGAAGCAAATTAGGAGGCCCATCCTGTGTTCCAGAGGAGGGACAAGGTAGGTGGGGAATAATGTGAGGCAGTGAACTGGGGAAAAGTGGATGAAATTGAAATTTATCTTGTGTCTGCAGCCAACAGTACTTGGATAGGCTTTTTATGAAGCATGAGTGATCAGGCACCATCAAAAGCGATTCCTAAAATTCCTGCTTGCTTGACCCACTGAGTAATGGAAGTCTCATTAGTTAAGGTGAAGAATTCAAGTGGGCAGGAGATTTGTGCGTATCAAGTTTGAGTTGTGGACATTAAGTGGAGATATCAAGCAGGCAACTGGAGGTACTGAGCTCAGGGGTGAGGCTAGGAGTCATCAGAATATATAGATGGCATTTAAATTATAAAATTTGGAGTAATAAGTGCAACTATATCAAACCTCAAGCAACTCTAATACTTTTTGTTTCAAGAGGTATTTAATGGTATCCGATCCGTTAGAATGTCTTTTTCAGTTGAGGTGATATATGAAGTAGTCATTAATAGCCAGAAGTTTTAGTGGCAAGATTGTGCAGAGATTTTTGTCTCTTTAAATCCACATTTTCCAAATATTACAGAAATATTTTTGTATCAAAGAGTAGCCTTTGATTAGAGATATATTTATGCAATATATACATTTAAAGGTGAATTTGCTCCATGAAACTCAGATGGGAGAACTGTCACATTTTAATATTTTGTGTTACTCCAACTTCACGGGCTTTTATCCTCCATGCTCTATTGGTGGGAAATTCAACCTTAGTTTTGTTTTTCTGAGAAAGTTCTATTGTTTCAATGGCCTTCACAGAAGTTCCAGGAATTTACCTGGTCAGAAAACTTGGCCAAGGACCCCCTGAGCTCTTCACTTTCCCAGGGTTGACTGCTCAAGGCATCTACAGCTTTATCAGGCACGGAGAAGCTATCTTTGCCTTAAAGAAAGCTGCACAGGATTGAATTTTGAACAACAGTTTCGGCTGATCTTCCAACCAGAATTCATAACATATTGCTCTCTTCTTCAACAGCCTCAGAATAAAAAACTTGGCTAAGAAAGTCTCTCTCTTATTTTATAACACGCTTTGCATTTCTACATGAGTTTCTTGGATAGAGGGATCCAGATTGTGAGCACTGTAGGCCCTTCCTGTACTCAGGAGAGGCTGGTGCTGTCAGGTCACAGACAAGCCCTCTTCTACCAAGGGTCTATCACCAGGGAGAGTTTCAAGATTTTCCTCTTTCCTAACAGGGCGAGAGACTATTTTCTTATGGGACCAGGCAATTTACCTCCCTAACTGGTTTGTGGTTCTCAAAGTCCACAGGCTGCCTTTGCTTTTACACTGTTCTTATGCTTTGATGATGTCACTTTGATGAGTGTAGCCTGACACAAAATGCCTACATTCCCCACAGGCAAAGCTGGGCACTTGCCCTTCTCTAACTCCCTATAGGTTTTTCTGAATCCTTCTGTTTTGTGGTTGTGCAGTGTTATTTGTAGCCCGCTATAGACTTAGACCTCCTCCTATAAATCTTTGTGGCTTTGCATGCCCAGTTACACAGTAGGCAGCCTTGTAGCCCAGTCACACAGTAGGCAGCTTGATGGACTTGCTCATTTGTATGTATGAGTGAGTACGCTTGTTTTTCCAGTGTATTTTGGAAGGGATCTCAGGAAAGGAGTTTATACCAGGCTTTCCAAAATCTGAGAAAGTGGCTGCCTGGGCTTTTTACCTGTTCTAATAATGCCTTGTTCACTCTATCTGGTAGATTATCAGGCTAGTTCCCCTGAAATCCATTTGACACCTGTTTCTTAAATCTTGATGTGAGCCATCACTTTCTTTCTCTGTTCTTTCCGTTGTTAGCATTAGTAGTTGAAAGAAGATGAAAGAAGTGTCAAATTTTAGGCAGATTGATCTCAGAGCAAATTAAGTTGCCAAATATTGCCCTTCTACACTTATTTTAAAGAGACTGATCCACATTTCCTGATTCTAAGGGTACTATCCTAGTCTTTTCAGGCTGCTATGACAAACTACCATAATTTGGCTGGCATATAAACAGCACAGATTTATTTCTTACAGTTCTGGAGACCAGAAAGTCCAAGATCAAGACACTTGCATATTCTGTGTCCAGTGAGGGATTGGGTTTTGGGTTCACAGACAGCCATCTTTTTGCTGTGTTCTAATATGACAAAAAGAACTCTGTTCTCTTCAGCCCCTTATAAGGGCACTAATCTCATTTATGAAAGCTCTTCCCTCATGATGCAAGCATTCTATCTATAGCAGGTATCCTAGACAGAGCCCTCCAGATCAGTCTATTGTTACAGTTTATATATACAGACATCTTTTCAACCAGCCTCCTGGTGTTTATCCGAAAGGCTGACATACCCTGCTCTCTGGTATTCAACCACATCCAGAAGCCTGTTTGATTACTTGAGACATTCATTCACAGTCACTAAAGTAGTAATGGCTTTGACAACATGAAGATCACCAAGATTTGGTCCTAAGACAGCCTATCGGCTGCCCACCGTTGCTAAAGTATTTGGTAATATGTCCCAGCCACAGTTCATATGTCTCTTAGGCCGGGAGCATCATTCTTGGAAAATTAATTCAATTATTGATAATTTGCTTTTTTCATCAAAAGGAGTACAGCATTCCTGCTGTCTACTCTAGCATATTAGCTGATGTCTTAAGTGGCATGTTTATGTGTAGGGCTATAGGGATGTTTTCACACCCAAGTACTCTGACATCCTGGTCACTCTATGTTCTTTTCATTTAGAGAGAGATTTCCTTCTGACAAATTCAGGGTCTGAGATAAGAACATCAAAAATCAACTTCCATCCTCCTCCATTTTTGGTATTTTTCTAGTAATGAGAGAGAAATCTATCTCTTGGGCAACAAAACTGCACTCATCTTTTTTTTTCCTTTCTCCAAATTTTTGAACATCATTCTATATTTTCTTAGGAGATTCAAAGCATTCTGTACATGTTTTCAAACCTAGTTCTGTTACATCCGTTTTCTCACATTCATCTTTTTCAGCATCCACATTCATCTTTGCACAACAGTTTTCCAACAGGGTCACAGCTGTGACTGGTTTCTCCAACAGTCTAAACTCAGTGGGTAGTGAATATGAAACCATTCTGTTTTTCTCCAGTCACTTACCGAAACCATACTCGGATGAATCTCTTTTCTTATAACTTAACAACATCTTGGATAGACTAACATCTTAGACATCTTGGACAGATCTTGGGTCACTTTAGATTATTTAAAGTGAGTCCATTTTAAGACTGTAATTTCCTGTCTGATTGAAACCTTAGCCCCTCCTCTTTCCCCAGTAGATCTGAAATGGAGAGTGATCATGATCTCCTCTTTTATTCCTCTTTTACTTGTGCGAGGGAGGCTGGGACTGGAATCCCCCAGGGGTAACTCTTCTCTCTTTTCTCTCTTCTTATGCTATATAGCTCTTTCTGTGAATGGAACAGGGAGCAGAAGATGAAGAATATATTACCATTGTAGCTGGTGACTACTGTCAATCATCACTCTTTCTGCGACTAACACTGACTTGCTGTGTTAGCCTTGCTGCGCTGGCTTTGAGGAGAGGCAGGTGTGTATTTTCAGAGGGTCCTATGGGGGCCTCCTATTCTACAGTTTTTGACATGAGAGATCTGGTTGCAGCTTCAGCTCTTCCAACTGTTTACAGAATTACCTAGTGTTGCCTCAGTCAGCAGCCAGCCTTCCTGGGTGGCAAGTCTGCTCAAGTCTTAAGACTGTGTGTTGCTCTAGTTATTTGTGATTCACTTCAGGATATGCGCCTGGTAGGTGCTGTCACTTTATGTCCAGTATTTGGCCCTAGCAGTCAATTCTGGGCTTCTGAAAGAAACTCCACTTAAAAATAACATTGTATGAGTCACGATAGGATAGGTTATGTTGCAGTTGCAATTACAACATCTCAGTGACTTAACACAGTGTTTATTTATTGCTCACTTTATAAGTCCAGCACGGATGAGTTGGAGGGCTCTGCTCATTATAGTCAGTCAAGAACCCAAAACAATGGAGGATCCATTTTGTCATATACCTTCATAATTACAGAAAGAGGAAAAGAGAGCATGAGGAATCTCACTTTCCTAAAGCTTCTACCTGGAAGTGACGTAAGTCACTTTTTATTGATCAATGTGTGCAATATTTCTAAGCCTACCCGCAAAAAGAGTGAAGTGTAACACTTTCATGTGTCAGGAAGGAGAATGGGAACAATTGTGAATAGCCCTAATGACTGCCAAAGGCTGCCCTTTCTGATCCCCAAATATTTGGTTCCCCCTTACCCAAAAGTTCCATCCAGTGACTGTATCCATTGTCGAGTCCAGGATCTCTGAATGGTGCTCCATCATCTTTTTATCATGTCTGGGCATGGCTCCTCTTAGTCTGCAGACCTGTAAGTGTAAATGAAAATTGTCTATCTCTTATACACCCATTATACAATGGTGGGAGAGGGATAGGATAACAACAACAACATCTTCATTAAGTAAGGGGAAAGACTGTGAGACACAAAACACTGCATAGCAATTCTGAAACCCAGCCAGGCCTACACTGACAGTGAAAAATGTTATTTAAAGATACCCCAATTCTGCCAATTGGGAGGGCTTCCCATTCACTACTCGCCATGGTTCTTGGCTCTGCTGCTTAGAATATTCTTCCTTTTCCATTACCCTTTGATGTAATCTAAAGTAGACACTGGAAAAGTTGTCTGCCATTGAGTGCTGAGCAATTTTATCAGTCTGCTTCAAAACTGTGGAAGGTTGGAGACCTAAAATCATTTTAAGTCACTGAGCTTTTTCAGTTTAGATATGTGGTTTATTTGTAGTATAACTGTATTAAAACAGCATCATATGTATTAGATTACATTCAATTTTGTATGCCAACAACCACACATAGTTTATTTTTAGGCATACTAATTAGATTTATTCGATTTCCCCTCTGTCTCCACCCTCTGTTAATTAGGAGCCTACAAGGTTGTTTTTTTTTCTTTCCTCTAAACCATTTTTTCAATGGAAAGAAATAAGTAAGCATTAAGCCTTTAGTTGCACTTGCTCTTCCTGCCTTCTTAATCTAGCTAGAGCTTATAAGAATGGGTTTGAAAGTTATACTCTTGATTTTATCCTCATTGAGTTGTAATTGGCGTTGCCATTGTAAGGCATTCTCAAGCTTTTTCTTTGACAAGTTGAAAAAGGAAAAATAGTAGCCTCTTGCAGCTTTGTATGTATATTGTTTTTTTGCTATTCAATTTTTATTTCTGTAAAAGAAAGTGGCTGAAGTTAACCAATTCTTTTCTGAACTCATCTCTTCTTCATAATACCTTATCAAATGAAGCCAACAGCAATCAGCACACAATGCTGACATTATTTTCTGATCTCTTTTATGAAGGCTGCAGGCTTTTTAGATACATCATCTTCCTTCCAAGCTGCGACAGGAAACAGTTTTACCAAAAGGACTATTGATTATAATCCTTCTAGCTTCCAATAACAGCTGCCTTACTACTTACCACCTGATTACTAAGCAATTCTATGTATTAGTAGTTTTATGTTATGCATTATGACTGCATCTCACATTGGGTTCCGATTTCTATACCAATCAGAATGTGTTTGTTATTCTGTATATTGCAGGTAGTGTTTGCAAGAATATGTTGCACTAACAAGCATCTCTAAAATTTAAGTGGTTTAACCCAACAAAATTTATTAAAATTCAAATGGATTAACTCAAAAAATTATTTCTTGTTATGGCTACATATCTAACATAGGACGAAGAGCTTTGCTCATATAGTTGTTCAGAGATTCAGGTTGATGGAGGCTTCAGTTGATGGATGTTCCATGTAACTAACTTTCTTTTTTTTTTATTATACTTTAAGTTTTAGGGTACATGCAAATGTAGCACATGTACACTGTGGAATACTACACAGCCATAAAACATGATGAGTTCATGTCCTTTGTAGGGACATGGATGAAGCTGGAAACCCTCATCCATGCAACTAACTTTTATTGGCTATAGCTAGTCACTTGGTCCTGTGTAACTTCAAATTGATTAGGGAAGACTAATACTATCAGATATCTGGAAAGAAGACTGGAATATTTGTGAATGGTCCTAATTAGTTGTAGCTTGTAACATTTTAATTTGCCCATGTGTGGTGCAGATGTGAGATATACAAGGATGTTTTAACAATTCTGAGATTTCTCTAAGCCTGCTTCTTCCATAGTATTCCCAATCTACTTAATAGCAATTCCAATTGTTAAATTATTTGATCAAAAATTGTGTATCTTTCACAATTATCTTTTTATCGCACCCAGCCTTCACTAGAATACCAATCCTATTGGTTGTACCTTCAAAATATATCCATCATTTTATTGCCACTTCTTACTACCTTCATCCCTACCACCCAGATCTAAAGTACTATTATTGTTAACCTTCTATCTGGTTGCCCAATTTCTGCACTTTAATCCTGTGTAATTATTCTTAACACATTCATCATATTAATGCTTTCAAAGCATAAAACGTATAACTTCTTTGCTCAAAACTCTCCAAAAATATCACATTTTACTGTATGACCCAGCACCTTCCAAATTCTTCTGTCCCTCTCAAGTCCTTCTCTTTTACGTTCCCTTGCTACTCCAGCTTCATTATTTTCCTCACAGCCCCTTAAACATACAATCACTTGCTGTTCATTTTCTTTTCCAAGAGATCCAGTAACTTACTCTCTGACCTCTTTCAGGTGTCTGCTCCTTTGTCAATGAATCCTTTGCCAACCAATGCATTAAAATATCCACACCTCCAACACCCTCTCCCCGCTTTCTGCTTTGCTCTGCATTCGTAGCAATTATCACCATCTAATGTATTTTTACTTATTTATTTTATCATCTCTATCCACTAGAATGTTAAACCCAGTGGAGAAAGAGGGCTTGTTTCTTTTACCTTTTCTCTCTCCCTTCCTCCTCCTTATTCTTCTTAATTACTTTTTTTTTTCAAAAAAGTATTTTTATATTGCTGTATCTCTAGTACCTGAAACAGAAGAACAGTGCCTGGAGCATAGTAAGTACTCAGGAAAGTTTGTCAAATACATGAATAGAATATTGGAGCATGAAACATGAAACCTAACTGAATATTCACACAGCAATTGTCATAAATGGTGAAAGTGACATTTCATATTGGTGAAGAAAAGAAAGATTTGCCATAATGAGTAGTTATCTAGAAAAACATAAATTTGGATTTCTTCAAAAGTTGCAGCTCACTCCAAAATAGATTGCAGATATATACGAGATTTAAATTTTTGAAAAATTATAAAATACTAAAATAAATAATTGGAATATGGGAAAGTATGAGTGTGGTGTAATATTTGGAAACTATAAAATAAAGGATCGATAAATCCAGTTTATCAATTAGAATGTATGCAATTCAGTTGCAAATTACTTAAAAAATTGTGTATGGCAAATATACCATAAAAAATCAAAACAAATAAATACGAGAACAAAAATGTTTCAGACTTATAAGACAGACAAATAGTTAACTTTCTTGTTATATGATATAACCGCTTCTTCCAAATCAAGACAAAAGGAAAAAGAAAAACCCAAACAATGAAATGCACAAGGAATATGACCACAGAGAAAAAGAAATGGCTCTTAAACATATTTTAAAAATCACAATCTCACTGCTAATACTGCAAAAAAGCAAATTAGAACTGCAATGAGATACAATTTTTAAAAACATATTATTGGCAGAAGTAACTTGTTTTTAGACATCTGGTCTTTGACAAATAGGATAAAATTATAGTTCTAGGAGAAAGGATAAACACCAGATTTAAAAGAAAATCTATCATAGTCCATAAACACAAATAAAATTCCATCACAAATTTGTTAAGCACTTTCTGTTAACACTTTATTTTCCCAGGAAATGCTGATATTCTTTAAAATGTTCTGAGATTCTCTGCATAAGGAGAAGAAATGATGATGCCCATTCCATTACTCTGATTGGATTGGGTGCTGAGTCAATGAAGAGTTTTCTTTGGATTTTTGATATTTTATGGAAAGATCATTGAGAAGATTTTGTTTCGTTTCTTACTAGGAAACATATTTACTGAGAGAAAAACCTTGTTTAGCTTGTTCTTAACAGATAGAGGGATTATCAGGATCATACCATTATGCAAACCATAGATATAAGAGTAATACGCGGGGCACGGTGGCTCGCGCCTGTAATCCCAGCACTTTGGGAGGCCGAGGGGGGCAGATCACAATGTCAGGAGATCGAGACCATCCTGGCTAACATGGTGAAACCCTGTCTCTACTGAAAGTACAAAAAATTAGCCGGGCTTTGTGGCGGGCACCTGTAGTCTCAGCTACTCGTGAGGCTGAGGCAGGAGAATGGCGTGAACCCGGGAGGCGGAGCTTGCAGTGAGCCGAGACAGCGTCACTGCAGTCCAGCCTGGGCGAAAGAGCAAGACTCCGTCTCAAAAAAAAAAAAAAAAAAAAAAAATTAAATAAATAAATAAAAAATGAGTAATAGAGCTGCCTATTCAATGCTGGGGACCCATCAAAGGTGGGTGGATTCTCCATAGGCAGCATGGCTGTTATGCTTTATTCTTGTTCCTAACACCTCTATACTAGTGCCTTTTTGCTGGCAGAATTCTGGACATTGATTTATCTTACTGTCTGTGGCAGCTGAGCAGAGCTTTTGCTCAAATGAAAAGGCAACAAATTAATGTGATATTTCTTCTTGGATGTCGTCTTCCCACAGAGGTCTCTCGCACCCTCCCAGTCTGGCCATGTTTTCCCCAGGCAATAGAATTGGAAGTACTTTCTGTTAGGCAGGACTGGATTTTCAGTAAAGCCAGTAGGAGGATATATAGAAAGAACAGGCTGTGGGGGCAGTGAAGCTGTTTCTAAAATCTTGCCTTGAGGCTCAGAACATAAAGCTAAACTACTAGTAGGAAGCCATAAATCCTTCATTTCAGTGAAAGGATTGTAATATACTTTTTACAGCTCACAAGGACGTTAACAGAAAAACATTTATCTTATCTAACCTTGTAAAATTGTTCCAGAAACAGACTAGAAGGGGACAAAAATGATGGGAAAGCACCAACTACGAAGTCACTGTTCATAGAGGCAGCCCTCTGTAGGAGGGAGCTATGCATCCACACAAAAATGCTTTCATGGTCTGACTCAATTTCTTTGGCTTGGATGGGAGGCCAGATTCAAGGACTTCCTTCAGGGAGATCTGCTTGCGATTTCAGTTACCCTGGGCCCCACTTCACTACAGTTATATTTTTCTGTCTCTGATAATGATGATCCGTAAACAGTTACGGCCTCTTTGTGGCAACCCAGATGTGAGTTATACACTATGATGCAGAGAGAATTAAAAAAAAAATTTGGCCCAGTATTTTCTTTGCGACATTTAGAATTCCTTTGAGAGGAATTTTCCAACTTAAAGGTCTTTTTTTTCCTCTCATAAGTATTTTATAAATCTTGCAGAATGATTAATCATTCTAAATAAAACATTAACTACTCAATGTCTAAATAAGGTATTTGAAAGGCAAAAAGGTCTTCGTCTCTTCTTGAAATAAAACATTTCTAACAATTTTTTAGATGAAAGGATACTGATGTTCTTAGGTTGAAATGTGTCAAAAAATTTGAGAAGATAGGGATGGAACTTATTTACCTGGTGACCTGGCTGTATTACTGCTCTGCATTTATGTTTTGTTAAATGATTTGTAGCATATTGAGCCTGAGAGGCCTTAGCACTGTTCCAATGCATTCCATTATATTTTCACTGCTAACATAATTACAGACATCTACAGAATATCAAGTATATATAAAAATGAATCATTCTATTTCTGCTGGCTTAACAAGCTTCTCAAAAGAAAGAGAGAGAAAAAAGGAATGTGTCTATTAATAAGGCTCCCCTCCTTCCTCCCTTCGGTTTCCCAGTATAGGGTATTTCCTTAGCTACTATGACATTACCTTCTTTATTTCTTTCTCATTTCTAGGTGTAGTGAATAACAAACTTCCAAACTTCCTTCCTTCACAACCACTGACCATGACTAACTCTTCGGGAAAGAACTCTGAACACTATAAGGTACTGTAGTAATGTTAAGTAAACTTTGCCATAGGAAGAAAAAGGAAAAGTAATAGAAATAAAATGATAGAAATAAAAAAGAGAAAAAAGGCATAAATAGAGAAAAGTTTAATTATGTAGTGATAATTATAGGAGAGACAAAATATAAGGTAAGTCTTGTTCAGAGATAAGAAAATTATGATTCCAGTGATCCCTGATTCGAATATTAACATACTTTTGATGAGCGGGCAAAAATATGAGATGACTAGAAAATGGAACAGATACTCTGTCCTTTTAATTATCATTTTCTTTATATGACTTGGGAATCCAATAATTTGGCTAACTTAACCTAGTAGTTCTCAACTGAGTTGTTTTGCCTTCCCCAGGGGGGTTATTTTTCAATGTCTGGAGACATTTTTGGTTGTCACAAATAGGGGGAGGTGTGTTACTTGTGTCTAATGAGTAAAGGCCAGGGATGGTGAGGAACATCCTCTAACACACAGGACAGCCCCATGTCTTCACAACAAGAATTATCTGACCCCAAAGGTCAAAAATGCTGATGTTGAGAAATCTTCGCTTAATCCAATTCATTTTTAAAACCGAAATGATGAGTTTTAAAACCCCAAATAAGCAAACAAACATAAAAACTGAGCCTCATATAATCTTCAGTCATTCCTTCTTTTTGGTCTGTTCTGTGATCTACTACTATTGAACTATCCAGAGCCCCACTACATGGAACTTTATGATCCTGTACTTTAGTACTTTTTTTTTCTTTTTCCTTTCCACATTTAAGGATCTTCAAGACTTTTTTTACATATTACCTCTCCTGTGAGAGATTTTCTGTGACGTTGCCTCTATAAGACTCTGTCTCTTAGGAAAGGTGAACTATATTCTAAACAACCAGTGTCTATGCCTTTACTATGTACCCACTGTATTAGTCTGTTTTCATGCTACTGATGAAGACATACCCAAGACTGGGAAGAAAAAGAGATTTAATTGGACTTACTGTCCCACATGGCTGAGGAGGCCTCAGAATCATGGTGGGAGGTGAAAGGCACTTCTTACATGGCAGGGTCAAGAGAAAATGAGGAAGAAGCAAAAGCGGAAACCCATCAGATGTCATGAGACTTATTCACTATGACAAGAATAGCAGGAGAAAGACTGGCCCCATGATTCAATTACCTCCACCTGGGTCCCTCCCACAACACGTGGAAATACTGGGAGATACAATTCAAGTTGAGATTTGGGTGGGAACACAGCCAAACCATATCACTCACATTCTATTATTTGTTTACATGTAACCACCTTCCCCAGACTATAAGCCCTTGAGGGCTCTTTCCTGGATACTTCTTGGGTTTCTCAAACTCAACCTCATCAAAACCAAATTTATTTCTCTTTCTAACTCATTTCTTTTTGCAAATGCACTGTATTAAGATAAATATACAACATGAGGATCATTGTACACCTTTATTGTTTCTCAAATGATGAAACTCTAAATCCCTTTCAAATTCCTCCTTCTCATTTCCAGACCACTGCTTTAGTTCAGAAATCTATCTCATCATTCTGTTGCTTCCAGAATTTTTTTAAATGTAACTCTCTCCTGTCCCCTGGTTAAACTGCTCAATGGTTCAATGGCTCTTCATTGTTAAATAAAATCCATACTCTCTAGACTGATAGTATAGAACCCTTCATAGTATTATTCCATGATATTATCTCCCCAGCCTTATCTCATCTCACACCTACATATGTGCTCCCAGCACACCAATTTGTGGTTTCTTAAAGCACTATGCTTTGTCCAGTGTTTTTAACTGTTTTGTTTCCCTTGCCTAAAATCACCTTATGTCCCAATCCCTTTTGTCATTCACCCATTGTCATCCACCACGCATATCTCTTTTCTCTTCAGGATGGATTGGTGTCCCTTTTCTGGGTTCCCAGCTCTTTCTGCGTGTATTTCTAGCACAGCTCCTTTTTCCTAGTATTGCCAATGTCTGTCATCCCTATTAGATTGCGACTTATTTAAGGAAGGAGAATGCATGATATCTCTATCTTCCTATTGCCTATCACAGTACTTGTTACAGAAGAGTCAGTAAACATAAAGCCTTTTGTGTGGAAGGTAATCAGTAAATACATATGCAGTTAAACTGAATCTCAAAGGAAGAGTCCATTGGAAATACATCTGGAGGTGTTGTGGTTGTAACATCTTCAGGTGTCTTCCATGTATGAATGTCATTTAGTGGAACAAAAACTCAAATTGTCTCCCCAAAGTGTGAAGCTCCAGTCTCTTGGTTTGTCTGCCATATTGACTTCTGCTAATCTTCATTCCTATGCTATCATTTAGACCTTATTTAACAATTCAAACTCACAAAGATACCATTCAATTACTTTGTTGAGTGGAATTTAGTTTGGGCTTTAGAAAAGTATCCTAACTCTTTCCAGCCACAGGTTATCATTTAGTCAGACTATTGTGGTAGCAGTGGTTGGAGAATGAATGTGGAGGTGATGGTGGTCTATGACGATATTGCAGGAAGCACATAAATGGCAGGAGCAACGTCCAAGTACGCAATGTGAGGGAAAGGAAACTGGGTGTTAGGTGAGGTCCAACAATGAGATAATCTAAGTAGCATTTCCAGCTCTCAGCTACTACAGGAATTTTGAAGATTTAAAAATAGATATAATATGTTCCTTGTTGCATTCCCAGACATGGAAGGGCTCTTCTGTCACATTCTCAGACTCTGTGGGTCCTACAAGACATATAAAATAGAGAATGGGTGTTTAAGTCTGGACAAAACGGAGGCACAAATTAACATTCCACATTCCAAAAGGAAAAAGAAAAACCTCGAAACAAAATCACATCACTCTATATCCTTGCAGACATAGCTGAGGTTAATGTTAAAAGTGTTAAATCAGCTCTGTTTTTTTTTTTTTTCTCTTTCTGAGAAACGTATTGAGGGAAAGGAGGAAATAAAGTTTAGGGGGGTGAATACACGACTTGTAGTTATATTTTATAGAAAAATATAGAATGTAGAAGTCTTTCTGGAAAAAAATGCTGAAAATTGAATTATTATAAATTTTGAATGCAGGTACACTTTATCAAAATGAAAGTCAAGTAGTTCACCATCCAAAAAGCATTCATCATGCTTTTTGTTGATGCTAAATGTTGTTATTTAGTTATTTAGTTGTAATTTAGTTTGTCATTCAGACTTTACTGATCTATAGGTCAGATCTTAGTTGGGCAAACCTTTATGGACTCATGTTTGACAAAAAAATAAATACAAATATTTTATGTATTATTTTGTTATTATAGTTTAAACTTTTTTTTTTTTTTTTTTTGAGACGAATTCTCGCTCTGTCGCCCAGGCTGGAGTGCAGTGGCGTGATCTTGGCTCACTGCAAGCTCTGCCTCCCAGGTTCACGCCATTCTCCTGCCTCAGCCTCCCAAGTAGCTGGGACTACAGGCACCTGCCACCATGCCCGGCTAATTTTTTGTATTTTTAGTAGAGACGGGGTTTCACCATGTTAGCCAGGATGGTCTCCATCTCCTGACCTCGTGATCTGCCCCGCCTCGGCCTCCCAAAGTGCTGGGATTACAGGCGTGAGCCACCGCGGCTGGCCATAGTTTAAACTTTTAACAGTGAATATTTTATTCAGCTGTTTATTTCTTAATGTAACAGCTAAATTAAACATAGTGAATTGTATTACCTGAGAAATCACCTATATATCAGGAAAACTATACATATTACTGATATTTGATCAAAAAGAGGTTAAGAAATATTTTGCTGAGGAAAAACTGTAAAAATAATTCCTTTTTCTTAGTTTGTGAAAATGAGTAGAAGTCAAGGACGAGCCTCTAGTGTCATTTATAGTGGAAGGATTAATTTGTTTTTTTAAACACGGGTTTACGGAGAAAATTGAAATGAAGAAAATTTCCACACCACTGATTAAAAACTTGCTTGGGCAAATCAACTTGCTACCCTGTGTTTTGGTTGCCCCATGTATAAAATGAGGTGAGATTAAGTATGCAAAATTTCTCTAATCTTTAAAATGTAATCATTCTTTTATCTTCTTAATTACATAAAGAAAAGTTGATTGAAAAATATATAACATTATAAAATGGGTACTGTAACACAAGTCTTTGGAAAAATGAACATTATTGAATATCAAAGATGAAGTAATGTTTAATTTGTTCTTATCTTGCTTTTGTAGTCAAATATTTTTTAAATGAAAGAGTAACAGTTCTATATGTTGAACTGTTTAAAGAGGTAACAAAATACACATTTTAGTCAGATGCTGAAAGTTTGGGTGTTAAAGTCAATGTCTAGTTAAAGCTGAGGTTAAACAGCATCATAGAAAGAGTGCCATAGAGAAAAATCTGAAATTTTATCAAAAAATGTAATTGTTATTAAATTTTCCATGTTAAAATGTTAAACATTTTAAAGGGGTTAAGTTATGCTGGAGCAATGATCTCTGAGCACTGCCAACAACAAATTTCTCTTGAGATTCCTCTAAACCATATTTACGTTGAATTAATAGTTAGTGGAAGAGCCTTACTTTTCTCTAACACCACCATTGTTTTTTCTTCATATTCTTTTTTATTTCTAGATAGAAGACAGTTTTCATTGTCATTGCCAACATGATTTTGGATTTCCACCCTAAAATCTTGGCGATCTTGAGATGTTAAATCTTGAAATGTTAAATTAATATTCTCCTTTATTTCATCTTGACATGTAAAAATTGCAAACCCGGCCGGGCGCGGTGGCTCACGCCTGTAATCCCAGCACTTTGGGAGGCCGAGGCGGGCGGATCACGAGGTCAGGAGATTGAGACCACGGTGAAATCCCGTCTCTACTAAAAATACAAAAAATTAGCTGCGCGCAGTGGCAGGCGCCTGTAGTCCCAGCTACTCGGGAGGCTGAGGCAGGAGAATGGCGTGAACCCTGGAGGCGGAGCTTGCAGTGAGCCGAGATCACGCCACTGCACTCCAGCCTGGGCGACAGAGCGAGACTCCGTCTCAAAAAAAAAAAAAGAAAAAAAGAAAAAATAAATAAATAAAATAAAATAAAATAAAATACAAATTGCAAACTGGTACTACACTCCTTGAAAAATTTATGACCTAAAAATAAAAAGATTATAGATACATGAGGAAACACCAAGACATTAATCTTTCCTAAACATTGTAACTTCTGTTATACAATCACTTATTTATGAAACCAAAACCCAAAAAATTCTGAAAATGTTTTGTTTTTGTATATATGTGTCCAATTCATTTGGTGGCAAAATGTGATCTGAACTGACACCCATCGTAATGTTTATTTACTTAGAATGACTAACATACTGGGAAAGTATTAATATGTTTGATTACAATTACTTCCCAGATCTACTGGGGAGTTTATATAATAAATATTACATATACCATGTAATCTATCTAATAGCTGAATAATTCTGAATTCTACAATACATCCTACCCCAAAGATTCCAGGTTTTCCAGTTCTTAGGAATTCTTAGGAATATGCTGTGGAAAATTGTGTTTTCCAAAGCTGTCCTCAATAAAATTTCCCATTCCACACGTTCTTTTAGAACCTTGCCACTCTTCCATCCAGAGGTGGAGTCTAATTCCTTTCCCTTGAATTTTGGCATATTTAGCAACATTTTTTATAACCAATGGAATGTGGCATTGGTGATGCTATGTGATTTCTGAGACTAGATTTGAAAATGCCACAAAATTCCCTTGTCCTTACGGGATACTCACCCTTGGAATCCAAATATCATACTTTAAAGAAGCCCCCAAAATGTATTAAAAGGCTTACTCTGGGATCCCGGTTCCACAGTCTTAGTTGAGTTTTCAGCCAATAAACTGTACTAATGTGTCAGCCACATGAGCAAGACATCTTAAAAGTGAACTCTCCAATTTCTAATTGAATGACTAGGTGACACTATGCTTAGTCCTGCTTAAATTTCAGACCATGAAATTTGAAAGCATTCATAAGCAAATAAATATTTTTTGTTGTTTTAAGCCACTTGGGGTAGTTAGTTACGTAGCAATAACACTAGAACCCTAACCTGCCTTACAAGCAATTCAGTTGTCCTGGGAAGACCATGCAATAAAGAAGCCCAAACTATCCCACGTGGAGATCTCATGGACAAGCTCTGGGACAATGTTTAGAAAAAAGATCCCTGGCCAGTCACCTGGTCCTGCTCCAGCCAACATTTGACTGCAGCCACATGAGACACCCGAGTTAGAACCTCCTGTTCAATATCTTCTTGAGTTCCTGATCCAGAGAAACTGTGATTGGGAATACAACAATTGTTGTTTTGAGCTACTAAGTCTTGAAGTTATTTGTTACATAGTGATAGATAACCAGAACATCTGCACATAATTTTTAGAAACCAAAAAAGGAAAACTATGAACTTTAAGAAATAGAAGAGGCAGCAGTTTGAAAACCATTTGTAGAGAAGACCACGCTGACTCTGATAGTTCCTGTAGTCATGGGTTCTGGGGCTCTCACTCTTATCGCTCTCAAAGAGGATAGACCTTAACAGAGCATGTACCAGTATGTACGTATGTATGGGATCACAAAGAGGAGGGTGATTAATTCTACTCTGCAGCATTTGTGAACACTTTGTAGGACAAATTATATTTAAACTGGATCTTGATGGGTGGTTATGAGTTTTCTGCAGGTTTCAAAGTGTGTGTTGACATGTGCTGTGGCTACATGGCCAGAGAGAAAAAGAAAAAGAGAAACAGTTGTGAGAATAGTTACTTAGAGTTCCAGTGGCTTATTATTGGTTTCTGTGCTTCTTGATGCCCAATTAAACTTCCCTTAAAAAATTTCCTTGAGAAAGATATTTAAAATAGTTGAACTTTTTTTTAAAAACTTGCCATCAAAAGAGTCTTGACTAAGACAATTCATCTTTTTAGTGGTTTCTGTATTCTAGCTATTATGATATTCATATTGCATATAAACCTGTTTAATTTTTGCAACTGCTTTTTGAAATGAATATCATGATTCACATTTTGAAAATAGGCAAGTTGAGACTAAGTAACCTGTTATAAAGTGAATATCCTGGATTTCAAATCTGGGCTTTTGCTCTTCACTGTATAATGGCTCTATTATATGATCTTATTAACTGTATAGCTCACCTTGTGTGTGTGTGTGTGTGTGTGTGTGTGAGAGAGAGAGTATGTATCAGGTGAGCCATAAAGATTATATACACACACATTTGTATATCAGGTGAGCTATATATATATATATGTCTGTGTATATATTATATAAATGTGTGTATATTTATTTGTGGTGTCCATACTTTTTATGTGTTGACATGTTTTACCTGTAAATTTAGAGTAAGGCAGAATTTGTATTTATTTTTCTTTTGTTTTAGAACTGGCATTGTGTTTTGTCTAGTGTAGATGCTCTGAATGTTTAATTGACTCAATTTATAAAAATAATAAAAAATTGGAAAATAAAAGTTTTAGATGATGTTAAGACTTGGATGAAAATGAGAAATGGACATGTTTCTTCTGTTCCTTTCCTTGGGAGGGAGGAAAGAAGTCTGTGACCTCTGGGTTTGTTGAATTTTCAGGGTATCTATACTAGGCCACAGGTCTGGAAGGCCCTGCTGGAAAAGCTACTTATCTTTGTTTTTTAGCTATTCTCTAAGATAAAATAGACATTTGAAAACAATTCTTGAATTCTTTGTAGATGACTGAATTTAATATTATTGTCTTTAAAAAGCTCTTGCCTTTGTACGGCAAGATTTTCCTTAAATACTACAAAAGCTTTTGTTTCTACATTGGTATTATTTATACTCTTCTCTTGCCTCAGATACTTCTATTCCTTTCTTGTCATTGTGATAAATAGTGACAATAACAAATCTAACATTTAATTGACTAGCATCTTTTGGAATATGGATAAATGAGATACATGCATATAGATTCTATGATATAAATTCAATTCATTCGATTTTTCTTAAATCTTTATCTCCATAATATCTCTTGAGCTAGCCTAATATATTAAATAACTTTTCAAGTTGAATCATAGGATGATAGAATTTGGTACTTGGAAATGAAAAGGTATGAAAAGTGAGATCTAGGCTTTACAAAAAAAAACAAACAAAGGCAAAAACCTCTCCAGGTGACCCCAAAGCCAAGCCCCGACTGAAAACCAGCATTCAATTCCTTCATTTTACCGATGAAATAATTAGGTTATAGGGAGTGTTGGTAGAATGGCACATTTTATACCAAGTTCTCATGTGCTACCATTCCTCTTCATTGTTGAACTTTATCCTCTTTCATTGCAAGATGAATTTATCCACATGGTAGCAAATGTGGTTGCCAATGATTTCCATATTTGACACCTCATTATTTTGAAGGCACTGAGAAGAGAATGACCTCAAGCTTTCCTTAGGGCTGAGTTAAGATATCCTAGAAAGAGATTCAACACGAATTGGGAATAAATCCTAAATCAAGTTGGACCAGGGGACAGGGTTACACTCTATTGAAAGAAGCACTTCCATATAAATAAGGTTGATAGTGGAAGAGGCAGTTTTTAGAAAAGGAATACTTAGCAAATCATCTCAGGTACCTACTAAAAGAACTTAATAAGTTACTTAATTTTAAAAATACATTACAGATATTTTAATATTTTACTGAAAAATCTTTACATGAAGTATGATATAGTGATTTCTTGGGAAATATTTAGTTTCTTCAGAGTAGAATCTTCCAATCCCCTAGGCAGTGGGGTAGCCTGAGAACTCCTCAGCTCGATAGATGGACTTTTACTTACTCTCCTTGCATTTAGTCCTTCATTTCATTTCTGTATTTGGGTCTGCAGCTTAAAACATCCTAGTTCAGTTTTGTCTAGTCTAATTTCACCTCTCTTTATCTGGCAAATGAGTAGGGGAAGAATTCTTTTAGTAAAGGTTCGGAATGGGACTGTGCAGAAGAGTTAACATAGCCGACTTGAGGTTAGAAGGTCTGTAGAAGGGTTTGCTTGCATGGTTGGCCCTTGGCCGACATCTGGTAACTTGGCTTTCAAAATATTCACTTTGTCACTAACTGATAAGGTAGTTTTTCTGTTCCTAGATTGTGCAAACACTGTGATTTATAATGAAGACTTGCTTTCCTTCTGAAAGTCAGGAATTTTTGTAGTTGCTAGCCAAAAGGTACTTACTGAGCTGCCCCCAATACAAATTCTAAATTATTAGTCTCAAGCAGGCTCCCCTAAGCAGAAATATAACACAGAGTGTTGCTGCATTTTCCCTGATGGAGGGAATATGTGCTCTATGTGACAAGGAAGGAAGATAGAATACGAAGCCTGAACCATTCATTTTTTCAGAATCCACTGTGTCTTTTCTCTTACTGATTTTTATTCTATCGCTGTAATAAATCTTTGCCATTAGTAAAATTATCTGCTGAGTCCTGTGATTCCTTCTAGTGAATCACTGAAAGTGTGAGTCGTCATGGGACACTCAAAAGAGGTAAGGGCACACCTTAACTCTTGGGTTTATGGTATGCCCAGTTTCTGAATCTCTCTTCAATATCACCTCCCATCAGCTTTCCATCTTCCAGAATGCAGTCTGTCACTGCTGTTGCAACAGTGTTGACTAATACAGTTTTTCACTACTGTAATGCCATTTTAGTGAAGAATTGTGTCAGAAAAGATATAAAGAAATGTGGCTAAGCTGTCATATATAAGTGGAAGTCCACTAATATCTGTGAGAAGTTTCCTGTTCTATTTATCCCAGTCACTCTTTGAAGAACACCAGTTCTTTATATTTTGGATCCCTAATATCAGTCCTAATGTCTTTTCCTAATCATTTTATCACTTTGTTTATTTCCTCATTTTGTATAAATTTTTCTGAAGTTACTTTTCCATACTACTATTAGAGTATTCTGTATACTAATGATTCAATGTTATAAATTATTCATTGGTATTATTTTTCTCCATAATTTTTGTTTGGTTGTGCTTATTTAATTTTTAAAATAGAACAGCATCCTCGTGATAATATTAACTCATCTTTCAGCATGCTTCATTGAGTCTTCAACATTTCTTGAATGTACAGACACTTTGGTTTAAGTTTTTTAATGATATATATATAGTAATTTCTAAAAATTCACATATTTCTGATATCCACTGTTCCTTTTTATTATTTTTATAGCTATAATATTTTTATCAAAATTCCAGGTTATACTATTTTTCTATCTATCTGTCTCATAGTGGATGGTTATTACTGCACCTGCTATTTGCTCCAGAATAATGTGGTTGCAATTTATTTGACTTCATTGTTTGTTTACTTGTGCATTGTATAAATATTCCCTTCCAAGCTTGAGGGTTAAATGTTAATAGTTTATATTTTCTTTAGCAGTCAACACTGTTAATATCACACCATGGGCAGATAAAATCTGAGTTCTTGTTTTGCTCTGTTTTACTTCTATTTGCCCAATTTTTAAATAAATTTGTTGAGACTCTTGTGCTGCAAATTGTGACACTTCAATTTTGCTTGGTTCACCTTGCTTCTGCATAAACCAGCACTTTGGTGAGAATCCAGTTTAGAAAGAAGCTCAAGTTTTGTTTCATAGATTAGCACATGTTTCATTCCCCACACCCCTTCCAAAGTTATCTTTGGTCTGAAACTGCAGAGTTGGCTTTGGGAATATTCTTTTCCACTTCTAAAACAACCCACCCTCACCTTCACATCTAACATCTGTCAGTTAAGAAGTAAAGTTAGAGGAGAAGTAATAGTAACAGATAATGTTAATATGTAAGCTCCTGGTGTCTCTTCTAGTTTTGCCTCCACAGATGACCTGTGGATATGGGGCAATGTATAGAAATTTCCTATCTTTTCCCTCTCTAATCTCCAGTGCTTGTGCCCACATGCTGGGGAATGTTAGTGGAACACTTCCAAGGTCATCCTTCATTTTGGACTAAATTATATCTTTCTTAAATTCTTTGATGCATCTTGTATGAATTGTGAGATGTTCCCCCATTTGAGAATAGATACATTTCCTTCTGTATTATATCTCATTTTATTTCAGCTAATTCTGAAAGTGTTTTCAATGTACACCAAAAATACCATCTTCTCCAGAAGGCTTTAAAATAACAAACTGCTCAGATTGATATTATATGAAATTACTAGCCTTAATGGAAACTTTTGGGTAGGTTTAATTAAAATAAAATGATCCAAAAGATAGGGCTTCTCTGCCATCACATACAGTGACTTAGAAAAGATAAGACAACTTATCTCTACATTGATAAGTTGGAAAAAAGATTCTGCCTCTGGCTTCACAGAGTGCAAGTGAAACAGCAACGCTTGGTAGGTGAAGCAAGAAAGATTTTGATCATCACTCAAGCTTCTTGGCTGGCTATAAATTGCATGATCATAGCAAGAAGTCCTACATAAAAGCACATAGATGTCTAATAAAATCAGCATTGTTTACTTTCTTTCTTTCTTTCTTTTTCTTTTTGAGACGAGTCTCGCTCTGTTGCCCTGGCTAGAGTGCAGTGGTGCGATCTCGGCTCACTGCAACCTCCGACTCCTGGGTTCAGGCAATTCTTCTGCCTCAGCCTCCCGAGTAGCTGAGACTACAGGTGTGTGCCACCACGCCCTGCTATTTTTTTGTATTTTTAGTAGAGACAGGGTTTCACCATGTTAGCCAGGATGGTCTCGATCTCCTGACCGTGTGATCTGCCCACCTTGGCCTCCCAAAGTACTAGGATTACAGGCATGAGCCACCATGCCCGGCCTAGCAGTGTTTACTTTCTGTGCAAAAGAAATCAATTTTTTTTTCTTTGGTCATACTAGTTTTGTAATTTTAATTATCTGTGTATTTAACTATATTTCATTATTGTCATCATGCCTTTTAAATAATCTACAGATAAGATGGGGAAAATGCGTTTCAGTGACTATCTTACCTCATGTTCAGTTTACAAAAAGCTGTGAGCAATGGTAGAACTTGCTGACTTTATTTTATTTTTTATTTTTTTAAATTATACTTTAAGTTCTAGGGTACATGTGCACAACATACAGTCTGTTACATATGTATACATGTGCCATGTTGGTGTGCTGCATCCATTAACTCATCATTTACATTAAATATATCTGCTAATGCTATCCCTCCCCCTCCCCCCACCCCATGACAGCCCCTGGTGTGTGGTGTTCCCCACGCTGTGTCCAAGTGTTCTCATTGTTCAATTCCCACCTATGAGTGAGAACATGTGGTGTTTGGTTTTCTGTCCTTGTGATAGTATGCTCAGAATGATGGTTTCCAGCTTCATCCATGTCCCTACAAAGGACATGAACTCATCCTTTTTTATGGCTGCATAGTATTCCATGGTGTATATGTGCCACATTTTCTTAATCCAGTCTATCATTGATGGACATTTGGGTTGGTTCCAAGTCTTTGCTATTGTGAATGGTGCTGCAATAAACATACGTGTGCATGTGTCTTTATAGCAGCATGATTTATAATTCTTTGGGTATATACCCAGTAATGGGATGGCTGGGTCAAATGGGATTTCTAGTTCTAGATCCCTGAGGAATTGCCACACTGTCTTCCACAATGGTTGAACCAGTTTACAGTCCCACCAACAGTGTAAAAGTGTTCCTATTTCTCCACATCCTCTCCAGCATCTGTTGTTTCCTGACTTTTTAATGATCACCCTTCTAACTTGTGTGAGATGGTATCTCATTGTGGTTTTGATTTGTATTTCTCTGATGGCCGGTCATGATGAGCATTTTTTCATGTGTCAGTTGGCTGCATAAATGTCTTCTTTTGAGAAGTGTCTGTTCATATCCTTTGCCCACTTTTTGATGGGTTGTTTGATTTTTTCTTGTAAATTTGTTTAAAGAACATGCTGATTTTAAGACCTATGCTGCTATTTTGTATAATTTCATACAGATGATAATTTTAAAACTTTATAAATTTAGGCTATAAGACAAATGAAAACTGCAAATTACTTAACATATTATTAATGTAATAACATTCTGCTACTTGAAAAATTTAAAAAAGTGAATCCCATGAAGACAGAGAGTAGATTGATGAAATAGAATGATAAAGTTGGTAAATCATAGACATACATTTTATCTCAATAAAAACAAAGAAATCTGTACTTTACTATCAAGAATTTTTATTGGCTGGGCGCGGTGGCTCATGCCTGTAATCCCAGCACTTTGGGAGGCTAAGGCAGGTGGATCACCAGGCCAGGAGATCAAGACCATCCTGACTAACACAGTGAAATCCCATCTCTACTAAATATACAAAAAATTATCCAGGTGTAGTGGCACGCACCTGTAGTCTCAGCTACTTCGGAGGCTGAGGCAGGAGAATAGCTTGAACCTGGGAGGCAGAGGTTGCAGTGAGCCGAGATCATGCCACTGCACTCCAGCCTTGGCAACAGAGCGTGACTCCGTTTCAAAAACAAAAAAACAACAAAAAACAAAATTTTTATTAGGCAAATTAACTACAGCATATTTTCTGTACATTCTTATGCTCTGAGTTTAGTCTGGAACCTATTCACCATCTACTTATTGTTTTTAGCAGCTTCAAATGCAAACACAACATAGAGTAATTGCTAAATTTCTTTGGCAGCAGAACTGACATTCAAGTGGATAAAATAATATTAAAGCACTTAAAAAAAAAACAACTTAGTTTGTCATGTAAAGTTTTTTCTTAGCACCAGGAGTTGCAGATGGTCTTGTCACCAAATGGATCTACAATATATGTTATGGGATTATGAAGTTGAATTTTTAAAGCTCTGACAGAGTTCTCTGGTTGTTCCCACTCTCAATATTTTTAAATTGTTTACTTCATTTTCTAAACATATTAGTTCTAGGTTTCTGCTGCCATAAAAGAAGATAAATGAGAGGCAATTGTAGCAACTGTGGACACACAGAAGATGAAATTTTGCAAATTATTTCAAAAACCTTAGTTGAGGCTGGGCACAATGGCTCATGCCTGTAATCCCAGCACTTTGGATGGCTGAAGCTGGTGGATCACTTGAGGTCAGGAGTTTGAGACCAACCTGGCCAATGTGGTGAAATCCCATCTCTATTAAAAAATACAAGAAAATTAGCCAGATGTGGTGGTGCAGGTCTGTAATGCCAGCTACTCCAGAGGCTGAGGCAGGAGAATGGCTTGAACCCAGAGGCAGAGGCTGCAGTGAGCTAATATCATGCCACTGCATTCCAGCCAGGACAATAAAGTGAGATTTCATCTCAAAAAAACAAATAAACAAACAAAACAACAAAAAGACCTTAGTTGACAAGTAATATTGAATTATCATCCAGCTATTTGTTTTGACAACACCTTTAATATTGAGTCCCACAGACACTGAAATATATTTTAAAAAACACAAATAATTTTATTCCTTTGGTTACAAGTTTAAAGATACTCATTTTGTCCAGGTGTGGTGGCTCATGCCTGTAAACCCAGCACTTGGGGAGGCCAAGGCTGGTGGATCATGAGGTCAGGAGATCGAGACCATCCTGGCTAACACGATGAAACCCCATCTCTACTAAAAACACAAAAAATTAGCCAAGCGTGGTGGTGTGCACCTGTAGTTCCAGCTACTTGGGAGGCTGAGGCAGGAGAATCACTTGAACCTGAGAGGCGGAGGTTGCAGTAAGCCAAGATCATGCCACTGCACTCCAGCCTGGGTGACAGAGCTAGACTCCATCTCAAAAAAAAAAAAAAAAAAAAAAAAAGATACTCGTTTCATGAAAAGTTTTACATATTAAGTGGAATGGGTTATATTTAGAATGTTATTTATAGTAGATATATGGAAATATGATATATACATATGAATAGAATAAAACAATTGCATGTGTGGATTAAGGTATGTTATTGCCATTCAGCAATATATCAAGCTTCTCCAATTTTGGTTAAGTCAACACTGTGGGGAACATGATATATTAACTTAAAAAATTTCAAGTATTTAGTTCATAGATCTTGGTTACTCTTTCCTTTTTATTTTGGCATAGATCTATTTGTTCTACAAAGATCTGAAGTTACATCAACACATTTAGTATACAAACTATCATTATAATGTCTTTTTTTCATGAATGGTTTGTGAAAATATGTTACCCTATAACTTGAGGTGTGAGAAGTTTCACACCCTAATTTAGACTTTCAGATTTTCTATTGGGACTTAGAGTATGACTTCATCTATTTTTAGACAGGAACATTGTGGAATCCACATATAATTTATTAAAATATTTTGACCAAAACCAGGTAACCTATCCCTGCATAAACTCATCTGCCTCATTTCCAGGCATCATGGCTCCATTTGGATTAAGAAATCAGAATCTGTCCCAAGGAGGGTGAACAGATGATCAGTGAGAATGAGACAGGCAATTGGCTAACACCACATCATAATGAAAGATAGGGCATAAACATCTCATCACAAAAGAAAAATGCTATTGAATTATCAAATGCAAGCAAATAGGCCCAGCAGATAGAATAGTGTCAATATCAATTAATGGGGGGAGTTATTGGGTTATAAGGTTTTCTTGTAACATGAAGAAACTTGTTAGGTAAGCAGGGACTCTGGATTAATATCCTTTGTGAAAAAGAATTCTTATAGACAAGACAGAAAGTTGCAATTGGTCTAAACTCTGAGTTAAAGTTTATACTCTGATTGATTCAGCTTATATAACAAAAATTAAATTAAAATACCCCAGATATCAAACATTTTCCTGGACAGAAGTGGGAAGATAAGAACTTGGTTATTACCCAATTGGTAATTTAATATGTCTAAGAGTTATACATCAATCAATGAAAGAGGTGTTCTACTCACTTAATAACAAAAACAACCTTGATGTGAATGTATAATTATCTGATCTGGGGGATTGTGAGAGTCAGATAAATTAAGGAATTTAAGTGTTACCCAACTTATAAATGCACATGAATAGAATGTTGTTCAATCTCAAATGTTCATCAAATTCTGGTGATACTACAGATAAGAGCAAACAAAATTAATTTATAAAATATATGAAAGAAGTATTATTTAAAATTTCTGTCTCTGAACTTGATTTTAGACTTGATATAAAATTCTCTTATAGCCCTACTCACGGCAAATTAACACAAGTGTCTGACAGTAGGGAAGCATAACCTCAGCTTTAAAGTTACTGAGAATACCTTTAGCAGACTCAATTTTAATTAAGCCCTTTGTAAGTCACATGTTGCTAAGAAAACAGGTGGTTCTTAACTATGCCTATTAAGGAGGCTATTAAGATTCCCATAGTATTTCGGGGTGACATTTGCTTAAATCATCCAGTACTCATCATTCAGCCATGTGATGCAGTTGGAATAACAGATATTTATAAACCCTAAGAACCATTCAACCTGTGGACAGATAGAATTGTCTTAATTATCCTTAGTTATTAAGAATAATTTTGTCATCATAGATGTGGGCAAGGGTTAATAGAAATATAAAGAACAAAAATATATATATTTTTCATGTATATTAAATTTCAGGTTGTTAACTCACTTCTCCCATGTATTTCCAAAAAGTTTTAGAGAGAAATTTGCCAGACAGTACACACACACACGTTTTTTTAAAAAAGACAATAATACATTTAAGAGGAGAAAAACAAATATGCCCAATATAAAACTCAACATAATTGTTCTGAAAACATACATTCTGATAACAGAGCACCAATGCAAAAAAGATGATGTTTTAAATTAATGTAATTTTCATTTTCAGAGAAGAGAAAACAAGCTGGCTGTTGAGAAAGAAAATTCTTTTCTTAATGACCAAACTTAGCAAAAATAGATAACAGTAGTTTCTCAGTAAATCTAGAATCAAAATTCAAAGGCCTGCTTCCAATATTACCTTGATAAACTGAGGATTAAAATAAAAATGTAAGTCTGTGACCAACATCCTGCAAAGAGTTAATATAACAAGATCCAAGGTATCAATTTGGTAGAGTGGACTTTGAGATAGACCTTCAATGACTCACTTGATTAAAGAGCATACTTTTTTTTTTTTTTTTTCTGATGAGGTCTCGCTCTGTCACCCAGGCTGGAGTGTTGGGCAATCTTGGCTCACTGCAACCTCTGCCTCCTGGGTTCACATGATTCTCCTGCCTCAGCCTCCCAAGTAACTAAGGTTACAGGCATGCGTGCACCACCATGCCCGGCTAATTTTTGTGTTTTTAGTAGAGATGGCATTTCACCATGTTGGCCAGGCTGGTGTCAAACTCCTGACATCAAGGGATCTGCCTGCCTTGAACTCCCAAAGTGCTGGGATTAGATTCAAAAATATACTTATAATTTTAAAAGGAATGCGCACAAAGCATATATTTTAAATCATCTTCTATTCTGTAAATATCTCACATCACTTAATGACAACAGTGCATTAACTTTCGGAAATTAGAGGAGAAGGTGGTACGATTATCTGGTGTTAGTGAAAACCTAAAAGACTGCCAGTGTTCTCCCCTGGATGAAAAGATCCTCTGCTTCCATAATGAGCTGGAAAGATGATCTCTAGTACCTGCCTCGTAAGCATGTATGTTCCAATATTTGCAGTCATGAATGTTGAGATTTATGATTGTTATGTGTTGAATTGTTTCTCTTTCCTATGCTGAAGTCCTAACCCCCAGTACCTCAATAGTCTTTACCAAGTTTAAGATGAGGTAATTAGGGTGGTCTCAATTCAATATGACTAGCATCGTTTTAAAAAGGAGGAATTTGGAGCCAGACGCACATATAGGGTGAAGACCACATGAGCATGAAGATGGCTATGCATAATCCAAGAAGAGTGCCCTGGAACAGATCCTTCCTCAGAGCCCTTTGAAAAAATCTGACCCTTCTAATACCTTAACCTCAGATCACTAGCCTCAGAACTATGAGACAATAGATTTGTTATTTAAGCCACACAGGTTATGGTATTTTGTTAACATAGCCCTAGGAAACTAATACCATGGTGATGACACAACTTCTAGATTTAGAAATCTTGAAATGCATCAGAATAAATCCACAAATTAAAATAAGTGGAAGGTAAAATATAGCTGCCTTTCTTTCTATTAGTCTTCATGTTTAGTTGCCATTTTCCACTGAATATAACTGGGTAGTGTCAACCAATACGTACCTCTAAGCTGTTAACCAGACACAAATTGTTGCAGTTAAGAGAATTATCAAATGTGAAAAAATTTTGTGCTCATAACTTAGTATTTATTGAATAAAAATAGCCTGATTTTTATTGCAATATTTTATAAAGACTAATAATATTTTTCAAGCTTGTTTGCTCATTCTTTTGAATTTCTACTTTTTTCTCATTAAAAAAATCCTTTGCTAAAACATCTTGTTCTATCGGGTATTTTATACCATCATAAGGTAAGGATGCTGAAATGTGATTACATTTCCTCTGAGTTACTTGGAATTTTCCAAACACCAAAGGGGAATAAAATGGTTTAATGAAGTTGTGGTAGACTTTTAAACTCAGTGAATTTGCTGACCTTTCTGATAATAAAAATACTTATAAATTTGCCTTTGAAACCTTTTAATAGACCCCAAGCAACATTCTGAAACTGAAAAAAAATGTAATAATAACTTAAGGGTTCCATTTAAATATACCTATTAAAATAGTTATGGAAAGTTGAAGCACAAAATTCTTATTGAAATTATTGTTTTTAACCAAAGTATGAGCTGAAATTCTGAACCAAGACTAAACAGCTTAAAATAAGTTTTTCTCTTTTTCTTTGACTTAGTGAATCTGTTGCTATTTGATAGCTTATACCTCTGTAATCAGAGTAGGCTTATAAACTGAATTCATACTGTAACCAGAATGTGTCTTCTTCATCTTTTGTATCCAGTAATATGGACTCTTCATGAACTTATTCTACAAATGTATTTTTACATGGAGAGGAAAAATGTGCTCTTTGTTTGCCAGCCCCCACTTCTACTCCAGATGCCTGCTCTCTGGCCTTGGTAATGTTGTTAACATCTCATCTCCTTTGTTAAAGTCAAATCTTGACCTAATGTGATAATAAGTTACAAATTTTACATTTTTAGTTAGTATTTAAGTTATTTTCGCATTTAGAATTCTATTTGCCAAAAGGGGGACACATACAAAAAACAGTATGTCTCCTTTGATTTAATTCTTCCACAGCACTCGTGGGTTTTTAGAATACATATAAATTCTTTCATTTGCCATTTAAGTGAAAACTCAGTGACTTTACCAAATGACTTTTTTAGATTTAAGTGGTTTGATGATACAGCTATTAGCAGTAACAGTAACTAAAGCAAACATGTGCAAGCCAGCACACTATCTTAAACTGTCTAGATTTTTCCCCTCTAATTTCTCTACATTTCATGGTATGTCATCTACTGGGAGACCTGTTTTCTTAGGCAGTAGTAATTCCACTTACTAGGTAGCAGAAAGAAATTCTTTTAATAAAGAAAAATTATTAGACCAGTGACATGAATGGCTGTCACGAGAATGTATTGGCCACTAAAGTACCAGCTGGCACACAATACCCTATTCCTGTCACATACCTGCACATCCTTCAGATCCCTCGGTCACCCTCTGGACTCCTGCTGTCTACTAATGAGTGATTCCATATGAGGCACTTAAATGGTATGACTTAAATGACACTTAAATGATTCCATATTTTACACTTAAATGACATGAGTCTTTTTTGAGCCTTTTTCATAATTTCAAAAGAAGCATTTTTTTATGTTTCTAGACTAATTCTGCTTACAAATATCTTGAAATTTAATGACAAATCTGGTCCCTTTCATGTGGCAAAACTTCCACCATTAAAATTAGTGCAGAGAATAGTAAAATAGCAAATCTTATTTTAATTAGTATGACAACTTCACAAATTGGAATGTAAAGTTGTGTAATGGTGCAGACTTTAAAAGAAATAAACAGCCATGTAAATAGTTGAGATAATACCACAAAGTTTGTTAGTAAATATTTTCTCTGAAAAATGTGGAAGACACATGTAAATAAAGTTTTAAAAATTCCTGAAAAAAACAGGGGAAGCTATTTACATAATTTTCAGTAATAGAACAAATTGCTAAGGAAAGTATGCTTACTGTTAACATATTTTATTAAACTGTTTTGCATTCAAAGACACAATTTTATAATCTGTGGGGAGGGACTGTTAAGATTATATATTCTCCAGGTGCAAATGATTTTCTGACCTATTTTTAGTGTGTTTTAAAAATATAGATTGCAACATATAGGGATGCCTTCTCTTTGAAGAACATTTGTTAACTACAGTGTGATTTTTAGATTTACAGAGCTGGTTCTTTTGCCTTGCAATGATATGTCTTGCTTATAAAGTTGCTTTTATTTTCAAGTGAAATTGAAAGGAAACTAAATCTTTGTGTCTTTGTCTAACTCCAGCTTTCGACTTTCCCAGACTTTCGCCCTGAGCATTAAACATAATTGATAAGGCACATACACATGTGTAATCACAGGATAGTTAGTTAAATGGTTATTGTCCACTATGGATTGAATTGTTTTTCCACAAGTTCATATGTTGTTGTCATCCCTAACATGTCTATATTTAAAATAAGGCCTTTGAGGTTAAGTGAGGTCATAAAGGTGTTGCCCTAATTAAATAGGACTGGTGTCCTTAAAAGAAGAGCAGGAGACATCAGAGATAGCTCTTTTCTCTGTGCATGCACAGGGGAAAGGCCACATGAGGACACAGCAAGAAGGGGACTCAGCAAGCAAGGCAGGAAGGCATCACAAGAAACCAACTCTGCTGGCATCTTGATCTTGGACTTCTAGCCTCCAGGGCTGTGAGAGAATACATTTATTTCTGTTGTTTAAGCCACTCAGTTTTTTTTTTTTTTTTTTTTTTTTTCCTGGCAGCCTGAGCAGGGTAATACATTGTCTAAGCTGCTCTAGTGACCATGGCCTACTGGCTTTTGTTCCTTGGCTTGTCTTATTATGGTTGCAAAATGGTCACTCAAGCTCAGACATCACCTTTCTCACTGCCTCCTACAGAGGCAGAATGTGGAGTTTCTCCTTATATCTTTCTTTTTCTCAGGAAGGAAAAATTTTCCCACAAGCCCCCAGGTATACCTCCTCTCAAATTCTGTTGGCCCAAATTGAGTCACATGCCCATGACCATAACGCAGAGGAACCTGGGAAAGTTAGTTATTGGCATTTCTAGCCTTAAAGTGTCAGGTGAGCTCTGCTAGCCAGTAAGAAGGTTTAGGGAATGATTGTTAGATAGACAACCAATATTGTCCATATGTATATGTGTATAAATACTTTTGTAAATGAACATATGCTATACAATAGTACTTGCTTTCCAACAAACTATATATTATGAATATTTTCCCTGCCATCAGATGCAATGTGCGTATTTTAAATACACATATAGATATACATCCCTGTTTCTCCCCCCGCCCACCCCCAAGCATGCCATACAACTAGTAAGAAAGTCAGGGATGGAATCAGAACCCATGCTTTTAAAACCAATATAATGCTATTCTTTAAGTAATCTTCCTCTTTTGGATAGTTAGGTTGTTTCCAAGTGTTTGCTATTATAATATATGCTTCAAGGAGTATCCTTATAATATCTTTGTATATATACATCTAATTACTTTTTTGAGTTAAATTCCTAAGAATTAAATTGCCAGACATGTATACATATGTAACTTACCTGCACGTTGCACACATGTACCATAGAGCCTAAAGTATAATAATAATAATAATAATAATAATAATAATAAAAAGAAAAAAAAAAGAATGACTGATGGGAAAACGCTCATTACCCAGGCTTCAGTACTGGGCATATACTTTCTCAAAAATGAGCAAAGTGAACTTGTCAATTTGAGGAAAACACTGACAGCATTTAGTGCTAATGATGAAATTTGAACTTTCAGACAAAAATTAGAATTTTGGATAACTGGTGTCTGTCACTGTCTCTGACAGCTTCCCAATATTTAACCACCTTTCTAGCGGGGTTACTGGTGATTTGAAAATACGTGATCTTTTGATATTGAGTTATAAAATGTGCCAACACTTGGAAGATCTGCCTCATTCACTGAACCAGCATTTCCAAATGGACAGGGCACGATGTTATAAAATCATGCACAAAAGTTCCACACAAAGTGAGAGACAGACCCACGGAGCTTGGCGCACAGAGGAGAGCTGGTCTGTTGATGTGGGCCAGATTCTAGCTAACCGTCAGCACGCCAGCCACGATGACCTGAGCGGTCTTCTATAGCGCTCTTCCCTTTGCTAACCACACATCTCTGCGAGGATGCATTTTCTTCAAAAATTACAACCAAAATAATATATCAAAGACTGACTATGAACCAGTTATGGGAATGTAACTGTCCTCTATTAAGCCAGAAATTAAAGAGACTGATATATATTTATCTACATACATTATATAAGACACATGTATTATATACATAAATACATACACGTATAAAATGTCCTTCTCACTAGTTTTTTTAATTTGAAGAATCTAGTTAGTTTTTATAAAAATATGTTGTGTCAACATAGGATGAGTTCATAGTGCTAATTTTAAATGAATGAATCAATCAATCAATATTGACAATTTTCTCGAATTTAAAAAAAATAATAAATAAATTGCCAGATTGACAGGTATACATATAACAAGGTTTTAATATATACTTTCATATTACCTTCTAGAAATGTGATATGTATTTACACTTCTACTAGCAGTTTTTGAAAATCACCTGTTTTTCTATATTCTCCTTGAAACTAGGCATGATTACCAATTTACTAATTTTATTCCTTAACATTTCATTAAATAATTATCACATGACCTAATTTTAAAAATTCTTAAAGTTTCTCCTTAATGATATCAATAGATTTATATATTACCCATTTGTATTTTTCTTTTGTATATTATATGTTTATTTGCTTAATTCATTTTTTTATTCAGATATTTTTGCCTTTCTTGTTCATTTGTAGGACAGACTCTAGGTATGAAGTTGTGTCAGTGAAAGTTCTCTTTCCCTTAGCAAGGTAGGGGGGAACATAGTCTGGGTGGTTGAGTGAGGCTGGTACAGGTTACTGCTCGACTCCCATCTGTAATATATTAACCTAATTTATTTAACTGATTTTCCCTACTAGACCATAAATCTCTCAAGAGCAACCTTTATGTTTTTCAAGTATCTGGTATTTATCAAGTACTTCATGCATTTTGAAGAAGTAAGAAATAATTTACTTGCTTTAAAAAATTAGTACAATGTCATGTTTTACTTAAATGACATTCTAGACAAAACAATATTGTGTTGAGCAGCTCTGAAATTATCCATTTGATAATGGAAACCAGTTATAAATTTTCAATAAACACTCATTTGGTTACTTAAAAACCTCTTTGATATGTGAGGATTGTCCCAAAGCGTATATTTAAATAATGTTTTATATTGTATGTTTCCAAATCTGCTAATAATGAGAAGTGCTACAATTCCTGAGAAGTGTGTCAGGAAGAATCCTGTACACATGTTTTGAAGAGCTATGAGGACACTGATGTGTGGCAGATCCAGACCACAGGTATTCTGTTAACACTAAAACAGATTTGCCAAGGGGAATTTCCCAATTTCTGTTTTTCAGAGCATATGTGCTCAGTAACATTCAGTTTTGTTTACTAATTTGTCCTTTTAAATAGATCACTGTGCTAGTCACTGTGAAGAGTTATAAAGAAAATCAGACTTCCGGATTTCATATTGAAGATACACTATCACTGAATCTGCTACTATTGACACAAACGATGTTGTGTCTTGCAAGAAGCCATCAGAACACAAGTCTCATCATCTCTCCCACACTTAATCTAAAACCCCTCTTATGTTGTCTTTTGTCTAAAACACCATCTATGGAAGCACCTCTGGTGCAGAGATTCCTCTGCCTCTCTTGTAAACTCCCATGGAGGATATAGTGTTCGATGTCTCTGGCTCTTCTAGGAAAATGGTGGTGGTGGGGTATCCAGAGATCCGCACTGGTCACTGTCATCCGTAGCAAAGGCATCATCCTGTGGGGTGTGTGTGTGTGTGTGTGTGTTGGGGGCAGGGAAGGGAGCTTTCTGCCCCTGCTCTCCTACTACATGTAATCCTGGCACCACATCTTGGTACTGTAAACACATATCCAAAAGGCAGTCATCACACATTAAAATTTACTGTCACAAGTGATTTGTTAAAATGTAACTTCAACTTTCCCAAGAATGTCAAACTTCTGCTCACTGGAAAACACTCAATATCACTACTTCTAAGTAACATCGGTTCAAAACAGTTGCTTTCAGGAAATTATGTAGTTTAGTATTCAAAAACAAAAACAAAAACAAAAAACCCTTCCCAAGTGGTTTCCCCTATCTAGGGGCTTACAAGAGGAAGTATACGTGACTCCATTGTGTAGGGATCTCAATGACCTCTCTCAGCAATGAAGACCCTCCCCCTTAGTTTCTACTAGTGATGTCAGTCCTTTCAGTCTTGACGATGCTTCTCATCTTTTCCTTGGAATATCCAGATCCCCACTATAGGGTAGGCAGATTTAGCAAATAAAAATGTAGGATGCTCTTGGAGTTACAAAATAGAGTGTGTTCAGTGCTTTTACTCCAGTGGTCTTCAGGGAGGCAGACAGCTCTCCTCCTCACTCTCCAACATAGAGAGATGAGGCCCATGGGGGACATGGTGTTAGAAACTCCTGTTTTGCTGACTACGAAGCACTTCATGTGGGAAGTACATCGAAAGCACACCAGAAGTGACCCACCCACTCATCCAGAAGCTAGTAGCTGCCTGTGCACCCGGGCTTCACAATCCATCAAGTACTGTGGTAGCCACCATGGAATTTCATAAAAATGGCCAACAGATTGCTGAGAAGGAACTGACAGATAGGAATTGGAATCAAGAAGATGAAGCAGAAGAGCTGAGAACATTCTCAGTGGTCAACGAGGAAGTTTTGAAGAATAGATTAAAAAAAAAAAAAGCAAAACGTAGAAATGTTGAATTTGAATCAGATCAGATAGGGGATGGGCTTTCAAAGATTTCAAAGGACTGGTTGTATATTCTGAAAGGAGAAGCATTTTCTGAATTTGGTAATGGTAGTGGAGTAAGCCTTCACAAGGACTGCCAAATGGAAACAACAATAACTACTGCCCTTTTCTTCACCAGTCCAAAGGCAGCCAGGAAACCAAGGCAACATTTCATTCTATTACTGTAATTGAGAAAAAAATATTTCAAATCTTCAATCTAATAGCGACATCAGTAGCCTCACACTTCTGTTTTTACTATGAGTAAATCATGACATGGTAATCCCTGTACCAGGTAGTTAGCTGCTTTTAACTGTCTGTTCATGACTGTGTAGTTAAAACACTTGAAAGCAAGCCCACTCTGTGATCTGAAATCTATTTTTAAGAACTCTAATAAATATTTAGCAAATATTGAACAACAACATGGGAACAATGACCTTAGTAATTCTGAAAATGAAGCTAATAAAACATTAGCTGAAACATAGTCTCCTTACCTATTTATTTCAACAAAATTATAGCAAGAATCAACATTTTGGTTTTATAGCAGCAGAACTGAGAATACATCTGTGAGGAAGACGGAGGCTGAGTCTGAAAAAAAAAATGGACCCATCAGTAGGAGCAACAAGTGCCTTCACAAGAAAATTGATTGCTGTATTTTAGTTAGGCTTGTTTATCTCTGGATCCCTGATTGGATTTTCATTTTCCCCTGGAAACTCCAGTTTATTTGGCAAATATATTACCCAGAGTAGTCCAGGGTTTTGTTGTTGTTGTTGTAGTTGGTTTTAACCATTTTACAATAAAACGTTGCAGAGTCAAGCAAAAGGTGGCAGTAATGAATGTAAGGATGGAGACAAAGGAAGAGAATGATGAGCCAACTAGAGTAATAGTTACTGAAGTAAAAGCAGAACTTTTTATTCCAAAGAGTATAATTTTTTTTACAAGAAAGATAACAAGTTTAAAGAGAAGGATGTAGGTACCCTTTTCTTAAAATCTATAGCAAATCAGAAGCACAGCTTTTACTAGGAGCAGACACCAATTAAGGCAATGTACTGCTGAATATTCTGATTCTACCCAATTGTTGAATACTTGAATAGCAAAAACAATGTACTTATTTTCTGTGTTTCAGATCTACCAATTTATGAGAAAAATGCCATGATCTCAGTTAAGATATTAATTTGGTTAAATCTAAGTGATTTTGTAGATGAGTTGCACAAAATTTTACTAAGGAAAAAGAATGCCTGAAAACAATCAACTGAGAAATCATGGCCAAGTCGCTCTTTCCCCTGCTACTGCCTTAAACTTAGTCAGCTTTTCTTCTCTTCTACTTTAACATTGTGAGAGCTTACAGATAACTTAAAAACTTTTGTGAGGAAAGTTGCCATGACCAAGGAAAATTTAAAATTTAATGGACAAGAAAAATATATAGGATATATATGTTTTGAATATATATATGAATATATGAATATAAATTTGAATTTTGAATAAATAATTAAATATTTGAAACATCCTTATGCTAAAAAATTGTTCATTCTTTATCTGAAATTCAAATTTAACCGTGTCCTGTATTTTGTCTGGCAATTCCATCTGCTGTCTTCTATCATGTCACCAAATCACATGCATATTCTCCTGCTTTTGTTAGAAAGGAAAAGAGAAAAGAAAAAAAAAGAGAAGGAAAGAAAAAAGATAGATGAATAGAAGAAGGGAATTTAAACCCTAAATTAAATAATTATCTTGAAAGTGACTGTTTTCTGTCTTTTTGATTATGATTTTTTTAGAGTCAAGGGGGTGCCTGTGTAGGTTTGTTGTATGGGTATATTGCATAATGCTGGAGTTTAGGCTCCTACTGAATCCACCGCCCTAATATTGAACATAGTACCCAATGTGTGGCTTTTCAACACTTGATCTCCTTCCTCCTTCCCCTGTTTTCGGGTCCCCAGTCTCTATTATTTCCATCTTTATGTGCGTGTGTACAGCATTAGCTCCCACTTAAGAGTGAGAACAGCAATATTTATGTTTCTGCATTAATTCACTCAGGATAATGGCCTCCAGCAGCATCCATGTTGCTGCAAAGGACACAATTTTATTCTTTTTTATGGATGAGTAGTATTTCTTGGTGTATATGTAGCACATTTTCTTTTTCCAATCCACTGTTGATGGGCACGTAGGTTGATTCTATGAGAAAGTAACTATTTCAATCAGTGCTATCTAGAATATAACATGATTAGTCTCAAACTTTAAAAGTCTGTGAGTGGGCATAAGACCTAACAAACACCTCACCAAAAAAGCTATATAGATGGCAAATAAGCATGCAAGAAGATGCTGCACATCATATGTCATTAGGGAAATGCAAATTAAAACAACAAAATGCTACTATACACCTATTAGGATGCCCCAAATCCAGAAAACTGACACCACAAAATACTGGTGAGCATGTGGAACAACAGGAACTCATTTATTACTGGTGAGAATCCAAAATGGTACAGACATCGTGGAAGACAGTTTGGCAGCTTCACACAAAACTAAACATATTCTTAACATATGATCCAGAAATCATACTCCTTGGTGTTTACCCAAAATGAGTTGAAAACACACCCTCACAAAAACCTGCGCATGGATGTTCATAGCAGCTTTATTAATAGTTTCTCAAACTTGGAATCAACCAAAATGCTCTTCCATAGGCAAATGGATAAATAAACTCCAGTACATCCAGACAATGGGATATTATCCAGTGCTGAAAAGAAATATGCTATCAAGACATTTTAAAAGTGAGACACTTTAAAACTTAAATGCATATTGCTAAGTGAAAGAAGCCAATCTTAAGAGGTTACACACTGTATAATTCCAACTATATGACATTCTAGAAAAGGCAAAACTATGGAGACAGTAAAATGATCAGTGGTTGCCAGGGGTTGGAGGGGGGGATAAAATGGTGAATAGAGAGAGCATAGATTTTTTGGCAGTAAAACTATCATGTATGATACTATAATGGTGGATACATGTAGTCATACCTTTGTTAAAATACATAGAATATATAATGCAAACCTAATGTAAATTATAGACTTTGAGTACTTTCTGTTCAATTTTCCTGTCAACCTAAATTGCTCTAATAAATAAAGACTATTTAAAATGAGGGAAAAATCTGTGACAATATATTAGGTCACATTAGCATTTAATATTCAAAATTTTCTGTACCTCAGTGTTACTTCAAATTCTTTCCAGGTATATCTGGAAGTCCCCAAGTTTGTCTCACAGGTGCTCAGGAAATGTGTATTTATATTCTTTGACTAAGGCTACTTATGTGAGGTCCACCATGCCAACAACTCGAGAAACATCCCCACTGCCATCAGCACTGCTGCTGGAGCTTATGGAGAGAATGCTGCTTTTCAGGGGAAGGTGTTCTGTGGCCCATCTTTTTTCTGTCCAGCAAAACAGAGCATGGTGGTATTCCATGATGACTACCTTGAGTGGTCAGGTGGTGAGCTGATCACTCATACCTAAGTAAGGGGGAACTGACCCTCTGTATCTCTGTGTTGCACTTTGTTATATAGAAGCTCAAAGCTGCACAGTTCTATGTTTGGGCCCCAGTATCTTAGATGAAAAAATTCTTTCTTTTATGTTATGGCTTTAGTCTTTTTCTCCTTAGAGCTTCCTAAAGAGATGAGACTGTTGTGGGTGTGGGAAGACTTAGGAGCCATCCCCTTTATTTTCTTCTTTCCTTCACTCATTGGAATTAGAAAGTAAAATAACTGAAATAAAAAAATTAAATTTATTGGAGGTGTACAACAGCACTATTGGGCAGACAGCTTAAAGGAGATTGGGGAACAGAGTTATATTTAAATGAAGTTTTTGTATTTCTATGAAATTAGATTGGTATTAACCTGAACTAGATTGTCATAAATTAAGGTGATAATGACAACCCCCAATGCAACTACTAAGAAAATGACAATAATATACAGTAAAAATGAGCAAATTAAACCTATAAGGGAAAAAATAGCTACTTAATTAAAAAGAAGGCAGTAATAGAGGAAAGGGGGAAATAAATGACATAGGCACATAGAAAACAAATAGCAAAATGACAGGCAAGTCTTTTCTTATCAGTTAATGAATCAAATTTATTAAATTCTTTGATGAAAAGGTAGAGATTGACAGACTTGGTAAAAAGTACACATGATCCAATTATATGCTTTATATAAGAGCCAACATTTTAGATCCAAAGACCAAATAGGCCGAAAAAAAAGGAATCTATATGCCATGAAATTGGTAAGCCAAAGAGAATTGAATTGGCTATCTTAATATCAGACAAAGTAGTAATACAAAAATGGTTACTAGAAACAACAACAACAAAAAAACACTGTGTAATGATAAAAGGCCATTCCAGAAAGAAGATATAACAATTATAAACCTACATGCACCTCACATTAGGGCCCCAAAATATATGACAAAAAGCTGAAATAATTGAAATGAACACATCAATAATAATAGTTGATTACTATTATGCCCCATTATAAATGAATAGAACAACTACACATTATCAGCAAAAGAATAAAATACTTGAACAATGCATAAACCAACTAGACCTAATAGATATCTAGAAAGCACTTCACTGAAGAGCAGCGATCTATACATTCTTATGTGCATATGGAACATTCTGCAGTACAGATAATATGCAAAGCCCTAAAACAAGCCTCAAAAAACTTAAAATGATTAAAATCTTACAATGTATTTTCTACAAGTATAATGAACTGAAATTAAAAATCAATAACAAGAATATTTTGGAAATTCACAAATATATGGAAATTAAACTATGCATTCCTATATAACCATTGGGTCAAAAAATCAAAATGGGAATTAGAAAATAAGATAAATGAAAATAAAAATTCAACATACCCAAATTTAGGGGATTTAGGACAGTGCTCAAAGAGGGAATTTATATCTTTAAATGCCTGCAAGAAAACAAAACGAATCTTAAATCTATTACATGATCTTCCTTTTCAAGAAAGTAGAAAAAGACAAATGAAACTGAGAGCAAGAAGAAAGAAAGAATAAAGATTAGAGTGGAAATAAATGAAATAAAAAAGGTAAAAAGGGGAGAAAATTGGTGAAAGTAAAAGTTGGTTGTGGGAAAGGACAACAAATTTGGCAAATCATTAGTTAGACTGACCAAGAGAAAAAGAGAAAATTATTTATTTGAATTCAATTTATTAAAACTAGGAATGACAGAGGTGAGATTACTACTGATCTTACAGAAATCAAGGATTATGTGAGAACACAATGAACAATTGTATGCCAACAAATTAGATGACTTACATAAAATGAACAAATTTCTAGAAAGATTTAACTACCAAAATGAAAAAAAAATCAGATTAGATTAGATTTACCCCATGTAAAGATATTGTTTTAGTAATCACTAAACTTAGCACAGAGAAAATCCCAGGACCCGAGGGCTTCACTGATGAATTCTAACAAATATTTAAAGAATTAATACCAAACTCTTCCAAAAATAGGAGAGAAGGGAACATTTCTTGACTTTTTTTTTGAAGCCAATCTTACCCAGATAGCAAAATCAGACCATAATACCATAAAAAAAGAATAATATAGGCCAATACTCCTTATGAATATGAACCCTAAATTCTCAACAAAATACTGGCATACCAAAACTAGCATCAAATAAAAAGGATCAAATACCATCTGTAAGTGGGATTTATCACAGGAATACAAGTTTGGTTTGACATATAAAAATCAATCAATGTAATACACCATATTATTAGAATAAAGTTTTTTAAAAAAACACACAGTCATCTCAGTAAACGCAGAAAAAACATCTGACAAAATCTAACATCACTTTATGACAAAAACACTCAACAAACAATGACAAGAAAGGAACCTTCTAAACATGATAAATTACATCTTTGCAAAACCCACAGCTAACATTACACTTAAAAGTGAAACACAAGGATTCCTCCCAAAATCAGGAACAAGACAAACATATTAACAATTTTCACTACTATTCAAATTTTACTACAGGATATAGTCAGACAATTAAGTAGGAAAAACAAATAAAGGTGTCCAGATTGGAAAGGAAGAAGGAATACTATACTTGAAGGAGTAATAGTATATATAAAAATTTATATATAGAAAACCTTTAAGAATTCATTCAAAAAACTATTACTCGCTAATAGATAAGTATAGCAAGGTTGAAGTATACAAGATCAACACACAAAATTATTTGTATTTTTACATACTAACAATGAATAATCCTAAAATAAAATTGAGAAAACAATTATTTACAATAACATTAAAATATTTAGCAATAAATTTAACAAATAAAAATACAGGGCATGTACACCAAAAATGAAATGTTGACAGAAATAAAAGAAAATCTAAATAAATGGAAAAACATCCCTCATTCATGAATTGAAAGGCTTAATATTATTAAGATGGTAATACTCTCCAAATTTATCTACACATGCATGAAAATTCCTATGAAAAGAACAACTGCTGTTTGTTTTTACAGAAAAGACAAACTGATCCAAAAATTTATATAAATGGTAAAAAAAGTTAGAAAGAAGAACAAAGTGGGGAAACTCACTTCTTGATTCAAAACATACTACAAAGCTACAGAAATCAAGATTCTGTGGTGCTCAGATAAAGATATGCATATAGATTAACAAAGTAGAAGAACTGATAATCCAGATATCTACCATATACTTACATTCAATTAATTTTGGACAGTGATGCCAAGTACAGAAGATTACTCTTTTCCACAAATAGTGCGGAGACAGCCTGATATGCATATGCAAAATAATAAGTGTGCACCTATATTTTGTATCATATACCATAATGAACCCAAATATGGACCAAAGACCTAACTAAGACCTGAAACTATAAAAACCATAGGAGAAATCATAGATGTAAATTTTCATGATCTTGCATTAGGCAATGATTTAGCTATGACACTGAAAGCAAAAGCAACCAGTGAAAAAGTAGATAAATAGTACTTAATCAATTTTTAAAAAATGTGCTTCAAAAGATACCAGCAAAGAAAGTGAAAAAAACCTACAGAGTGGGAGAAAATATATGTAAATCATGTATTAGATAAGGGTCTAGTATTCATAATGTGTAAAGAATTCTTACAACTAAAAAGTAAAAATCTAAATAACCAAATTTTAAAAATGGGCTAAGGATATGAATATATATTTCTCTAAAGAAGATGTACAAATAACTGATTAACCCCTAAAAAGCTAATCAACATAATCAGCCATTAGGTAACTTCAAATGGAAACCGCACTGAGATACTACTCAGTTGGATCCTCACATCCACTGGAATTGTTATAATAAAAACGGTGGACAATAACAAGTGCTTTCAAGGATGTGAAAAATTTGGAACTCTAATACATTGTTAATGGAAATGTAAAGGGTGCAACTGCTGTGAAAAGTTTTCCAGTTCCTCAAAAAGTTAATATAGAGTTACAGTATTGTCCAGTAATTTTACCTTTAAGTATATATGCAAGAGAAATAAAACATCTTCACACACAAACTTGTATAGGAATGTTAATAGCAGCATTTATCATAATGATAAAAAGTAGAAACAATCCATATGTCCACCAACTGTTGGAATAAATAATAGTGGGGTGTATATATATATATATATATATATATATATATATATATATATATATATAAACAGAATATTATTCCACTGTAAGATGAAGTTCTGATGTATGTTACAACATGGAATGAAACTGGGAAACATGCCTGTGAAAGAAGCCTGACAAAATAGGCTGTGAAAGAAGCCTGGAAAAACATCATATAACATAAATCATATTATATGATTCCATTTAGATTAAATGTCTAGAAGAGAAAATACCAGAGGCAGACGGTAGAATATTGATTGCCAGGAAATGAGGGGTGGGAGAGAAATAAAAGTGACTGCTAACAGCCCAAGGTTTCTCTTTAGAGTGATGTAAACAGTTTTGAATTAGATAGTGGTGATGGTTGCATAACCTTGTGAATATACTAAAAACTACTGAGTTGTACATCTTAAATGGTGAGCTTCATGGTATGTGAATTATGTCTGAAATTAAAAAATTAAAGATTGAAGGAGGACTTCAGTTACCAACAAATGCCCTTGTCACATTAATTCAGGCAAGTAAATGCATAGGAGTTCAAAGGGCTTACATACAATTTTATACTCAGTTTGAAATCATATACATTTATAAATTTATTTTGACAGAGGGTTCAAGACATATTACATTTCTTTCTCTCTCCCTCCTTTCTCTTTAGAAACATAAGAAAGCTCTATGGATCTTATGGTACATGTAACATTCTGGAGAAGCTTTTGGGTCCTCATTCCATGTTGGCTACCACTGCCAAGGTCATGTTTCATAAGCTTGTAGATGGATGGCTTGGGTGCATCATTCTGATCTTGGTCAGAGCATATCTTCCCACAGCTTCTCAGGCATGGTTCTTAATTTTAAGTGCCTTGAGTACCCCTTAGTTTTCCCCGACAGAAGTTCCATCATCTCTTGTGATATATCTGCAACATAAATCCCCTAAAATGTGATTTCACTAATTTCTTGGGATAAATAAAAAAATATATCCACAGCAGAGATAAAAAAACACTTAAAAATTATCTTGCCTTATAAATGGAGGAAAAAAAATGCCTGGAATGATTTATACCAAAATGTGTTGAGTGCTTATCTTTGGATAATGGGAAAAAATGATTTTAAATTTCTTCCATGTGCTTCTTGCAGAAAAAAAAATTGTTTAGTAATTTTAACATCCTGATTATAAAATTCAGTTTAACTAGTAGACTAATGATTAATTACAGCCATACATTGCTAGTATATGTTAAGTAATTTGGAAAGTAATAGAGAGGTGTGATCCACATACAAATACGTTTGTGTGACTATCACATATAAAGCACTTAGTATAATGCCAGGCATTTAATAACGTTCAGTAATATGACATGGCCAGAAATAACACTAAAAATATTTATTACTTTCAAATGGAAACTTGCAAAGAAGAATCGCTTCTAATTTCTATAGATTCTATTTTTGACTCACAGCTATTTTTGACTTACCCTTTTAAGTCATGGCTGGTGCTCGAGTGGCTGGGATGCAGGGAACCATGTCCAGGGAGCCATGTCCTGAGTCTGGGCAGGACAGCAGGGTCCCAGGCCTGGCACACAAAACCACTCTGTCTTCCTTGGCCTTGGGGCCTGTGATGGGAGGGGCTGTGTCTTAGATCTCTGAAATGCCTTCAAGGCCTTTTTCTCGTCTTGGATTTTAGCACTTGCATTTTTAATTATTAAAATTTCTCTAGTAAGTAGTTGCTCAGCAGCCACTTGAATTCTTCTTCTGAAAATGGGCTTTTCTTTTCTACCAATGACCAGCCTGCAAATTTTCCGAACTTCTATGCTCTGCTTCCCTTTTAAATATAAGTTCCAGCTTTAAGTAATTTCTTTCCTCCTGCCTATGAGCACAGGTTGTTAGAAGGAGTCAGGTAAAATCTACAACACTTTGCTGCTTAGAAATTTCTTCAGCTAGATACCCTAAATCATCACTCTCAAGTTCTAAGTTCCACTGATGCATAGGGCAGAAGCACAATGCAGCTGAGTTCTCTGCTAAGGTACAACAAAAGTGACCTTTGCTCCAGTTCCCAATAAGTTTCTCATTTCCATGTGAGACCTCCTCAGCCTGGATTTTATCATCCATATCACTATCAGCATTTTGGTCACAACTATTTAATCAGTCTCTAAAATGTTTCAGACTTTCCCCCATCTTCCTGTCTTCTTCTGAGCTCTCCAACCTCTTCCAACCTCTGCCTGTTACCCAATTCCAAAGGTGCTTCAACATTTTCAGATTTCTGCATTTTCTTTATAACAATGGCCCACTCCTTGGTAACAATTTTCTGTATTGGGCCATTCTTGCAATGCTATAAAGAAATACTTGAGACTGGGTAATAAAGAAAAGAGATTTAATTGGCTCATGGTTCTGCTGGCTGTACGGGGAGCATGATGCTGGTATCTGCTCAGCTTCTGGGGAGGCCTCAGAAAACTTACAATTATAGTGGAAGGTGAATGGGGATTAGGCATGTCACATGGTGAAAGCAAGAGCAGGAGAGTGAGGGGTGAGGTGCTACACACTTTTCAACAACCAGATCTCACAAGAACTCTCTCACTACCACAAGGGGGGTTGATGCTAAGCCATTCAGAAAAAGTCTTCCCCCATGATTCAATCACCTCCCACCAGTGCCCACCTCCAACACTGGGAATTACATTTCAATATAATTCAGATTTGAGTGGGGACACACATCAAGACTATACACACAGCATATCACTGTATAATATTAGCACTTCCATGATAAGTATATTCGTGTGATTATCACATATAAAGCACTCAGTAAAATGCCAGGCATTTAATAAACATAAAATAAAAAGGAAATTTGGGAGTGATCATGTAGACAAGTTTAGTATAACCATTTGGTGTAGGCAACCCCCACAGACAACGTTTATTGATAGAAATAGGTTTGTCCTTTCCATATATATATATATATATATATATATATATATATATATATATACACACACACACACACACACATATACATACACACACACACATATCCACACACACATACATGCATACTAAAGTGTTTAGAAATTCAGAAGCAAAGGCTGTATAAGTTGATTTTTAAAAACACTTCTAACACTAAGGTTCACAATTTAAATAATTTGGGGAAGTAAGTGGTTCTTGGGAAATAAGTGGTTCTTGAAGAAGAGAGCTGCTTTTGTAACCTCTAATCAGAATTGAGACTTTTACATTCTAATAATTAAATTAGCTCTAATGATTTTAATTATCAAAATAAACTTGTTATAGAGAAACAGAGCCCAGTGCAGACTTGGAACGAAGTATTAGCAGTGGTGTAAGTGGTCATGGATGTGCCTGTTGTCTGTGATTAGTATTTTGATCAAATCCATATTTCTAAAAATATATAATTTTACTCAAGTTAATGCCAGTTGGGTTGAGGCTTTAGAGTATGGATTTCTTTTCTATTCTGACAATATGATGTCATTTGATTGGGATGCACATACTATTGTTTACTCCTGGAATTGCTAGACTATGGCAACGTTTGCCAAGTTTTCCATCTATGCATGTGTAGCTCTGGGTCAAATCTGTTTTTCCTTAACGTCCTATTTCCTTAGAAAGACAGTTCTGGCCTCCAGAAATCTCCCATGCAATTTTCTTTGTGAAAAATAGAATTTAAAATAATTATCTATCCAACTCTACAGTAAGTACACCTGGGGTTTATTTCCATTGCTAATTTTTTTTTCGTTATTCACATTGCAAGAGAAACTTGTTTATATTCTATTAAATAATCATAGAATAATTTTAATAGATTGATAAATGACTGTGAAATTGATATCAATTTTCAAGGATATTAAAATTAATGCAAATTTTCATTTTTAAAAGGTAAGATTTATTTAGAAAATTTATACTAAAAATAGCAATAGAATCTTTTCATACTTAAGGCTTAATGAAAACAATATGGATATAAGGAGGAATATGTTATTAATTTTTAGTTAATGCAAAAGGCTATTTCATTTTGAAAATTGATGTGAGTGCCATGGAAACTTAATGCATCAGATATTCCAGAATGTTCTCTTACTTTGTCAGGAATAAAATGGATTGTTATTTTCTTCAACAGAGATATAGAGTTTTCCAGGGACATTTTCACTGAATATCAGGGACATGATGAGAGGCTAAATTTTGACTGGAACAAAATAACAGCAATCATTACAGTGGTCATGGATATGCCTGACATGTGTGGTTAAGTATTCTGATTAAGCACATACTCTGAAACTTTATTGTTTTACTCAATATGATATTTTATGTAAAAGCCTAGACATTCTCAATGTGCAAATTTTTCTCTTCCTCTATAATAAGCTAGACCTTTTAATTCACACCTATATATGCAACACCTTTGTAACCAATATTCCACTCTCAGTTTATCTTTATTTTAATATCAATACCATATTAATCCTTCTATGTGATGCTGCTCCATTCCATAAAAATTATGAATGACTCTCTATTGTTTTTAGGAAAAACATACTATCCTTAACTTGAAATTTGAATCTCTTCACAATCTAGCTCAATATATCTTTCCAGCTTAATCTCCTAAAATTTGCCTTTTTATACCCTTACTTTGTCCCAAACTTGTCTATGTGATCACTCCCAAAGTTTCTTTTTCTTTTTTCTTTTTTTTTTTTTTTTGAGACAGTTTTGCTCTTGTAGCCCAGGCTGGAGTGCAGTGGCATGATCTCGGCTCACTGCAACCTCTGCCTCCCAGGTTCAAGCAATTCTCCTGCCTCAACCTCCTGAGTAGCTGAGATTACAGGCACTCGCCACCATGCCTGGCTAATTTTTGTATTTTTAGTAGAGACGGGGTTTCACCATGTTGGTCAGGCTAGCCTTGAATTCCTGGCCTCATGTTATCCGCCTGCCTCAGCCTCCCAAAGTGCTGGGATTACAAGGGTGGGCCACCGCGCCTGGCCCTAAATTTCTTTATGGTTTCTTTTCTTAAAGTTTGCAAGTTGCTTGGACCCCATATATCAGAATTGCAGTGAGTGAATGTGTTTGTGTGATATAATTGTTTGTTAAAAATTCAAGTTTCTCAGTCACGCTTCAGACCAATTGAATCAAATATTGTGATGCAGGCCCCCCAAATATTTTGATAAACATCTACATGATTCTTATTCATGCTAAGCATTTGTCTTCACCTTTTCAGCCACCTGTAATATTATTGTTTTTTTCAGACTTCTGTTTAAATCTCACTTCCTTCAAAAAGTTCTTTCTGTTTCCCCAAGATATTTTAAAAATTTTATTTACTTTCATGTTGCTTATTGTTAAGATTCCTCACATAAAACTTATATGCTTTGTGTCTTTATAGCAGCATAACTTATAATCCTTTGGGTATATACCCAGTAATGGGATGGCTGTGTCAAATGGTATTTCTAGTTCTAGATCCCTGAGGAATCGCCACACTGTCTTCCACAATGGTTGAACTAGTTTACAGTCCCGCCAACAGTGTAAAAGTGTTCCTATTTCTCCACATCCTCCCCAGCACCTGTTGTTTCCTGACTTTTTAATGATCGCCATTCTAACTGGTGTAAGATGGTATCTCATTGTGGTTTTGATTTGCATTTGTCTGATGGCCAGTAATGGTGAGCATTTTTTCATGTGTCAGTTGGCTGCATAAACGTCTTCTTTTGAGAAGTGTCTGTTCATATCCTTTGCCCACTTGTTGATGGGTTGTTTGTTTTTTTCTTGTAAATTTGTTTGACTTCATTGTAGATTCTGGGTATTAGCCCTTTGTCAAAAGAGTAGATTGCAAAAATTTTCTCCCATTCTGTAGGTTGCCTGTTCACTCTGATGGTAGTTTCTTTTGCTGTGCAGAAGCTCTTTAGTTTAATTAGATCCCATTTGTCAATTTTGGCTTTTGTTGCCATTGCTTTTGGTGATTTAGACATGAAGTCCTTGCCCATGCCTCTGTCCTGAATGGTATTGCCTAGGTTTTCTTCTAGGGTTTTTATGGTTTTAGGTCTAACATTTAAGTCGTTAATCCATCTTGAATTAATTTTTGTATAAGGTGTAAGGAAGGGATCCAGTTTTAGGTTTCTACCTATGGCTAGCCAGCTTTCCCAGCACCATTTGTTAAATAGGGAATCCTTTCCCCGTTGCTTGTTTTTGTCAGGTTTGCCAAAGATGAGATGCCAAAGATGTAGATGTGTGGTATTATTTCTGAGGGCTCTGTTCTGTTCCATTGGTCTATATCTCTGTTTTGGTACCAGTACCATGCTGTTTTGGTTTCTGTAGCCTTGTAATACATTTTGAAGTCAGGTAGCGTGATGCCTCCAGCTTTGTTCTTTTTGCTTAGGATTGACTTGGCAATACGGGCTCTTTTTTGGTTCCATATGCACTTATAAAGTAGTTTTTTCAATTCTGTGAAGAACGTCATTGGTAGCTTGATGGGGATGGCATTGAATCTATAAATTACCTTGGGCAGTATGGCCATTTTCACAATATTGATTCTTCCTATCCATGAGCATGGAATGTTCTTCCATTTGTTTGTATCCTCTTTTATTTCATTGGGCAGTGGTTTGTAGTTCTCCTTGAAGAGGTCCTTCACATCCCATGTAAGTTGGATTCCCAAGTATTTTATTCTCTTTGAAGCAATTGTGAATGGGAGTTCACTCATGATTTGGCTCTCTGTCTGTTGTAGGTGTATAAGAATGCTTGTGATTTTTGCACATTGATTTTGTACCCTGAGACTCTGCTGAAGTTGCTTATCAGCTTAAGGAGATTTTGGGCTGAGACAAGCACATGTATGTTTATTGCAGCACTATTCACAATAGCAGACTTGGAGGGAACCCAAATGTCCATCAATGTTAGACTGGATTAAGAAAATGTGGCACATATACACCATGGAATAATATACAGCCATAAAAAATGATGAGTTCATGTCCTTTGTAGGGACATGGATGAAGCTGGAAACCATCATTCTCAGCAAACTATCTCAAGGACAAGAAACCAAACACCGCATGTTCTCACTCATAGGTCGAAATTGAACAATGAGAACACTTGGACACAGGCAGGGGAACATCACACACTGGGGCCTGTTGTGGGGTGGGGAGAGGGGGGAGGGATAGCATTAGGAGATATACCTAATGTAAATGATGAGTTAATTGGTGCAGCACACCAACATGGCACATGTATAGATATGTGACAAACCTGCACGTTGTGCACATTTGCCCTAGAACTTAAAAGTATAAAAAAAAAGTAAAAAATAAAAAATAAAACTTATATGCTCTGGTCCTCTGACATCACTGGACAATCCCTTAGAGCAGATCATTTTAATATTTTTGCTTGACTCATGTGTAACATATTTTACACCAGGGTTTAATGTGTGTGAATGTGCGTGCACACACCACACGTGTGCACATGCACATACACACACATCCTTAAACTTAAAAAAATTCAAAAAACAATATTAATTCTTATTTCATTAAATACATGTTGGTTATTCCTATTCTGTTCTGTTTTATTCTATTTCATTAACAGATGCTTGTAGAGACCTATTTCAAAATATTATGGCTCACTCATGGGTCACTCTAAATGGTTTGAAAAACATAGACTTAAAGGGCTAGTTTGAGGCCAGCAAAACATGTAGTAATATTTTCCTAAATGTTTAATTCCTGGAGAAATCGTTAGTTTTGGTAATAGAAAACAGATTATTTTAAAATGATAAGATTGTGGTTTGGTTGAAATTGAATATTCAAATGCAATGTGTTTAACTAATTACATGATAATTTTGCTTTGAGCTGGTTTTTGCCAGAAATACTTGCCTGGACAAAAAATTTAAAAGGCTTGAAGAAATTGCTTCATCAAAAGATATTATATGATCATATTCTAAATACAAAAGAGTGGATGAATTTTTCTGCAGACTGAGATACGGCATCTGTCTCTTAGAGTTAGTTTAGTCCTTACATTTTTATAAAACAGTCTCTTGTACCTAATTAAATCAGGGAAGTCTCCTTTAAAGACTTTGAGCATATCTACTAAGGATGTTGTGGTCCCTCAAGGACTATAACAGGTAGACGTTGTAATTTTCCATCTGAGAACCTAACACAGTGCTCTTTACATACTAAATGGTCAATAAATCTGCTTGTCAGGTACTATGCTTATTACCTGGGTGACAAAATAATCTACACCAAACCCCCATGACCCGTAGTTTGTAACAAACCTCAAATGTACCCATAAATCTAAAATAAAAGATAAAACAGAAACCCAGAAATAGATTTCTGCATATTAGTAAAATAACCTTTAAGATCAGTTTTAAATTTTATTTTTTTTGGTCTACAACAAACAATGCGTATATGATTATGACTGATGGTATATATCATTTCGTGATCTGGCAATGACAAAAAGTAGCCTACATCAATATTCCTGGATTTTACTTTCATTCATGATCATTCATTTATTTGAATAGAAATGCAATATCTTATTACATTTCTATTTAAATAAAGATATTAATGTGAGTTTTAGAAATATAGGCACAGGAAAAATGTGAATTTACTTTCTATATGATCATGATTGCATATCAATGAGATTTTAACACTAAACCATAAAAATTTTATTATTATAAAAAAAGAAACTATAGTTCAACACCCTTGAATTTTCCTTAGCTGACTCAATAAAGCTATAATTTAACGCTTCATTAATTTCATCTTAAGCCCTTGAAACCCATACTAGATTTTTAAAAATTTTATTTTAAAATAATCTTAGATAGAAAAGTCGTTGAAATAATAGAGTTCTCACATATTCTTTACTTAGTTTTCCCTAATGTCAACCTTTTATATAACCATGGTCCTTTTGTCCACACTAAAAATTAACATTGGTACATTGCTATTAATAACTCATTCATAAGTTTTATTTCTATTTTTTATTTTATTTATTTATTTTTGAGACAGAGTCATGCTTGTCGCCCAGGCTGGAGTGCGGTGGTGCGATCTCTGCTCACTACATGCTCGCCTCCCGGGTTCACGCCATTCTCCTGCCTCAGCCTCCCGAGTAGCTGGCACTACAGGCGCCTGCCACCACGCCCGGCTATTTTTTTTGTGTGTGTGTGTTTTTAGTAGAGATGGGATTTCACAGTGGTAGCCAGGATGGTCTCGATCTCCTTAGCTCGTGATCCGCCGGCCTCGGCCTCCCAAAGTCCTGGGATTACAGGCATGAGCCACTGCGCTCAGTCTGTTTTTAATTTTTTTTTACTAATGTCCAGAACTGAATCCAAGATATCATGTTTCACTGGGTAGTAGTGATGTCTCCTTAGTTTCCTCCAGTTTATCAGGACTACTTTGTTTTTCATGACTTTGACACTTTTGAAGAATACTAGTTAGGTATTTGTATACCTACCTAACATTTGTAGAATGTCTTCATTTTGGCTTTGTCTAATGTTTCTGTCATGATTAGACTGGGTTCATGGGTTTTGAAAGAATATCACAGAAGAAAAGTACTCTTCTCATCACACATATATCGAGAGTAGTACACAATATCAACATTGTACTGATAATACTAACCTTGATAACTTGGTTAAGGTACTGTTTACCAGGTTTCTCCACTGCGAATTTACTATTTTTCCCTTTCTATATTCTTTGACGGTGAGTCACTAAGACCATTTTACACTCAAGGGGATGGGTATTAAGCTAACTGCCTGAAGAAAGTAGTATATATACATGTAGTATTAGGAGTTCTCTTGTAAGAAAAATGCATTCCTTCTCTTCCAGCATTTATTTATTAAAATAATTTATTCATATTAGTATGGACTCATGTACATTTATTTTATATTTTTAGTTGTTACATAAAACTTTTCTTTCTCAAGTCATTTCAGCTTTTACTGCTCAAAGTTCATTCAGATTGGCTCCTGTGTCAATTTGACATGACCCACAATTTATCTATTTGAGTACTTCCTTACTTTCTGGCACTACAAGATGCTTCAGGCTCATCTTGTATTTTGACTATTCCAGGCTTATAATCAGCTATATATTCATGTAACCATTATATACAATAATAATGTAAACAACTTAAATTCTAAATGATAGAGAACAAGAAAGCAGCAGAAATTAGTAAAGACAAAAGTTACTGAATTAGAAAGCAGAAAAATTATAGAACTTATAAATAAATCTAAAAGCCAGTTCTTTGAAAAATATCCATTTTGTTGGTTGAAATTCCTTGTTGAAAGAAAATCCTCTTTGAAAAACTACCAACAAAATAAACCACTGACTAATCTAGCAATATAAAGAGAAGAAAGCACAAATAGACAAAATTAGAAATGACAAGAGGAAAATAACCATCAAAATAGAAAATTCTTAAATGATGACACCAGTTTACACAATCTTTGCAAATAAATTTGAAGGCTCAGATGAAATGGCTAATTTCCTAGAAAAATACAACTTAACAAAAATTGGTATCAGCAGAGACAGAAAATCTAAACAGACCCATTATTATATAAAAAAATAGAGAAAGAAAGTCTCCCACCCAATAAACACAAAATACACCAGGTCTGGATGGTTTCATAGGGGAATTCTATGAATCCATTAATGATCAGGTATTTCCAACACTATTTAGTGATTACAAATCATAGTTAAAAAATCCAAATTATGTCAAACACTTGAAGTAGATGATCTATATTATGCACATTATGTTGCAACTTACGTTAGTGATTTAACAGTATTTATTGGACATCCCATGGGTTAGGGTGTGTGAGCCCTAAATTATAATTTTAATGACTAGTTTCTATACTTAGTAGAGAGATATAATAATTTATTCAGTCATTCCCATATTGATGGTCATTCAAGTTGTTTTGAGTTTATTTCTCTTGCAAACAGATACAGAGTTACAGCTAGATGTGTAGAATAAGTTTCAGTGTTCTGTAGCACTGTAGGATGAATTATTTTTAAAAAGTTAGAAGGGCCTATTTTAAATGTTTAAAACACAAATAATAAATGTTCAAGGTAATGTATATGCTAATTATTCTAATTTGATAATTACAGTTATCAAAATATCACTCTGTATGTACAATGATTATGTGTCTATTAAAAATAAAAGGGGAAAAATCCTGTGCATATATTCCTGGGGGGCCAGAGCTTTTGTTTTGGTAAAACTAAGAGGCCAGTCAAGGCAATAAGAACCAAATTATTTCAGGAAATAAATATAACACAAGCTGAGTTGAAGAACATGTGTGGTTAGTTCCTAGAAAATCAGTTATTCATTCATACTATTAAAAATACATAGTTTGTCATCTATGTTAGGTATTTCTTCTAATGCTATCCCTCCTGTAGTCCCCTACCCCCTGACAGGCCCCGATGTGTGGTGTTCCCCTCCCTGTGTCCATGTGTTCTCATTGTTCAAGTCTCACTTATGAGTGAGACATGCAGTGTTTGGTATTCTGTTCTTGTGTTAGTTTGCTGAGAATGATGGTTTCCAGCTTCATCCATGTCCCTGCAATGGACATGAGCTCATCCTTTTTTATGGCTGCATAGTATTCCATGGTGTATATGTGCCACATTTTCTTTCTCCAGTCTATCATTGATGGGCATTTGGGTTGGTTCCAAGTCTTTGATATTGTGAACAGTGCTGCAATAAACATATGTATGACCTGCACATTCTGCACATGTACCCCAGAACTTAAAATATAATAAGAAAAATAAAAATACATAGTTGATATAGGTAAGTGAATATTATGAATATTTGTCTAAATTTTTAAAATTGGAATTTCAAGTAAGTTCAACAATGCAATCAGTGTGCTTCCTCAATGCCGTGTGATATGGTTTGGCTGTGTCCCCACCCAAATCTCATCTTGAATTGTAGCTCTCATAATTCCCACATGTCATGGGAGGGACGTGGTGGGAGGTAATTTAATCGTGGAGGTGGGTCTTTCTCATGTGCTATTCTCATGATGGTGAATAGGTCTCACAAGATCTGATGGTTTTATAAAGTGGAGTTTCCCTGCACACACTCTTGTCTGCTGCCATGTAAGATGTAGCTTTGCTTCTCCTTGCCTTCTACCATGATTGTGAGGCCTCCCCAGCCACGTGGAACTGTGGGCCCATTAAACCTCTTTTTCTTTATAAATTACCCAGTCTTAGGATGTCTTTATCTGCAGCATGAGAATGGGCTAATACACCATGTCTTTCAATAAGGTATTCTTTTACAGAGAAACATTAATGATCACATTTCTGAAGAACACCAGCCGTGCACATCTTTCACTTAAATTATTTCAGTCAATTAAATTTAAACCAAGACAAGAAACACTTCAAGACATATTTAAAATAGGAGTGATTTAGAGATAGTATAAGACTCTTAGTTAATAATCATTTTGTTACCTGAGTAATATTCCAAAATGACCCTTTTCCATTATTATTTGGACTAAGTGTTTAAACCATTGCAGTTTCATGATATTAAATTGCTTTATTTTGGTATATTCATATTAATAATAAAAAAGTTACCTGTTAAATGAAAAATACTTTGAATCTGACAAATTAAATATCCTGTTTTACTTAGTAATTCATAATACTTAATACAATTTATTTATTTTTTCTTTATTATTATTATTTTTAGAGACAGAGTCTTGCTGCGTTGCCCAAGCTGGAGTGCAATGGTGTCATCTCAGCTCATTGCAACCTCCATCTCCCAGGTTCAAGCGATTCTCCTGCCTCAGCCTCCAGAGTAGTTGGGATTACAGGCACACACCACCACACTCAGCTAATTTTTGTATTTTTAGTAGAGACGGGGTTTCACCATGTTGGTCAGGCTGGTCTAGAACTCCTGACCTCAAGTGGTCTGCCCACCTCAGCCTCCCAAAGTGCTGGGATTACAGGCGTGAGCCACTGCATCCAGCCACTCAATGTAATTTATATCTATGTGTATATATGTATATTATGTATATAAGTGTACGTGTTTACTACAATTCATACATGCAGAGGAAAATGTACATTATTAGATTTAGAGCTAATTTCTGCTTCATCAGTTCTCACATATTGTTTAGCTGAAAAAATATAAACTTATTGTACATTATAGTTTTAGACTTGGTCTGAACTGATATTTTCAGTAGTTGCTTTGGTAATATTCTGTCTCTTAATATCATCTTCCTTCCTCTGCCTCTTTTCTTAAGATAGTTTTGCAATATAAGTGAACAAGGGGTGAGGGCTTGCATGCCTTAGTGGTATGGGTGGGAAATGACAGTGATCTCTTATCTGTTATCTTCAGCCCTGAATACAGGCTGCCTAGGGTCCACTGGTCTCTGGAGTGATAACATTTGCCACCAGCAGATGGTTTCTAGGCCTTCCAGAGTCTATAGCTGGTGAAACTGAGGTCTCTTATTCCTGAGAAACAGTAGGCCACCTGCCCTTCACTGATTCCTATTCTTCTCACTTCCTCCTGGATCTGCCACACACTTCATACTGTCTGTCAGTGTGGGACCTTGGCAGCCCTGTTGACTCTTCTGTTAGGCTCCAAACTACCAAGGAAGTGAGAAAGGCTCAGGAATACCAATCAGATTCTTTCTCTGTCTCACCATGCTTCTGCACTCTCCTAATTAGACCAGGCTGAGATGCATTGGCACCTGGTTCTCTACATAGAAATTTCCTGATACCCAGATTGGGCAGTTGAACATTAGCTTCTGTTCTCTCCGTGCCTATCCTCTGCTTAAGTTTATCTAACACACACCATAAATAGACAATAAGAATGCATATTGTATCACTTCTTCCATTTATTTCCTCTTGTTTGTCAATATCTTAGACCAACCAGATTGTAAACATCAAGAACACTGGAAGGCAAAGGGAAGAACACAAACAATATTTTTATTGTAACTTGTGGCATATACATGAATATAAAGTGATATTTCCTCCAAATTCTTTTTAACTTCCTTCCAACCAGAAAAATAAATCTAGTTAAAACCAGTTCAGCAATTAAAAATAATATAAATCACTACATTGGGGAAGTATTACTTCTGATTTTTTTTTCTGTGCTCTTACATACTTCTGAGATTTGGTAAAAATAAAAGATGATTTCTACATTTTTCTTTAGTTATTGAAGCTAAACAACTCTTATTTTTATAAGACGTAAGTGTTTATTATAATGTTCAATGGAAACGTCATTGTTTATATTAATTATATTCAGTATAAAGACAAAGCTAACCAAACTAGAATTCACATGATGTCAAACATTTGGATGAAAAATTCACATAATCAGCTAAATGTTTCAAAAGATGTAATCTTTGACACTGTGTAGAAAGATTCAGATGACTAGCTGAAGTTTGTAATATTTATTTAAATATTTTTATATACTATGCACTCAAGCTTTTACTCAGCACCCTAGTACTTAAAAGTATGTAGTTTTAAGAATATTCTTAAAATATTGGAGTACAAATCAAAATCTTCTTTTTTATGGCTTGGACTCTCAAATCAACAAGTTTATTCACATCTTGTAGCATTTAAACACCAAGAGTTTTGCTAAACCAAGCATTAAGATGCATGACAGAAATAAGACGTGCCAACAAAAATTTTCAAGAATTTGAGTTCTGTCATTAAATTGTGTTATCACAATTTAATCCCATAAAAGCCTAATATATAATGCTTATTTTGTTTTCTGATTAGTTTGGTAGTGTCAAGCCATGGCATTATGAAATCTAGGAATAAAACAAAGGAAACTCATATTAACTATTCATAATGTAATGATAAAAGTGTCTGAAAAAATGATTATTTACATAGTGAACTTTATGTATTCTTTCTTTTAGACTTAGGTCTTTAAAATTGTATTATGTATGTTTGAGCAATTAAAAACAGTAGAAATGTTAGGAGGTAACCTTATTTTTATTTATTGTATTTAAAAAATTTAATGTGCACACTATACATGAAAAACACAGGGGCAAATATATTGAGAGAAAAAATAAAGACATGCAGAATGCAGCCAAAATTATAGAAATGCTATAATAACTATAAACTTATGAAATAATTATTGTAACCACCTTGAGGGCATATTGATAAATTCCAAAAGTATTTTAAGATAAAAAAATTAGGTATGGATTTCACAGCACATGGCGTTTTTAAAAAACTGTATAGCCAGCCGGGCGTGGTGGCTCACGCCTGTAATCCCAGCACTTTGGGAGGCTGAGGCAGGTGGATCACGAGGTCAGGAGATCGAGACCATCCTGGCTAACACAGTGAAACCCCATCTCTACTAAAAAAAAAAAAAAAAAATACAAAAAATTAGCCGGGCGAGGTGGCGGGCGCCTGTACTCCCAGCTACTCAGGAGGCTGAGGCAGGAGAATGGCGTGAACCTGGGGGGCGGAGCCTGTAGTGAGCCGAGATCGCGACCCTGGACTCCAGCCTGGGCGACAGAGCGAGACTCCTCAAACAAAACAAAAAGATTTGAACCTGCGAGAAAGCTCAGAGATAATGTAGTCCAACTCTTCATTTTGGGGTGGGAAAGGAGGCTTAAGAAATATAAATAACCCTAGTTTTACAAAAAGACTGTCATCGATTACCAATGATCCAATAATCCAACTTCTTTCTTTCAACAGTGTTTTTTTTTCTTTCTTTTAACATAATGTCAATGAATGAGCATAGATAGGGAGAAGAGGTGTGAGGCATAACAAATATTAAGACCTATGCTAGCTTATTGACCACATAATTAAAGTGTTACTAAAAATCTTTTATTTTATAAATTTTACTCCATTTTAGGAGTAAAGGCGTGAGCCACCGTGCCCCAGCCCTCGCAGGTTCAAATATCATGACTGTATTTAATAATCTGTGAACAACAACAAAAAATGTTTCCAAAATTTCAATGTGCAAATGACAGAAAAAGGAAGTGGCGGATAGGAAAGTATAAAAAGATCACGTACTTACCTTCTTGTAATTCACGCCCAGGTCAGCAAGGGGCGGATAATACAGACAACCACATTTCCAGATGGGAGGAAGGAAACTGTGCCAGAAAACATTAAGAAAAGATTTTTCTGCTTTTAAAGTAGTCAGAACATAGGTTAAGGATCAGAGAAGCCAAATAAGCCAGGAGGCTTCGAAGTGAGCCTCTCAGCATCCTGTTGTGATCCCGAGGAAAAAAATATTTTTGCTGACTTCTTCCAGTGTCTCCTGTATGTAAGTAGAAACATGTAATATCAGAAATGGTATGCCTACGGTTACTCACACTAAACCCAGAAGTAAATAAATCTACTAGAAGGCTTCCAGTTTCATCCCAGAGATGTATACAGCTGGAAAGCATCGTTCCCATCCCACAACAAAATATAAGCCCGAGCAAATGAAAAATTAACAATTTTTCTTGCACTCATCAGAAAACTACAGTTGCAAGGCAGACAGCTTACTGAAATCTGTAGAGAGACAGGAACTTGAAGGGAGAAACAGGACCTATGCATCTGCTTATTTGGATTGATGCCACCAAATGCCATACAAATCAGTAGGAAGATTAAAATAATAATTTTTAATGAACTAATAAAGGCTGAGTTTAGGTGAGTATGGAAAGCTAGAGTGGCTATATTAATTTCAGATAAAGTAAACTTCAGAATAAGAAGTATTATTGCGAACCAACAGGACACATTATAAATTCTCCAAGAAGACATGGAAATCCTAAATGTATGTATGTACCTAAACACAGAGCTTCAAAATGAAGTGAAAATTGATAGATTTGAAAGAAGAAATAGACAAGTCCATTATTATAGTTTGAGACTTTATTATTCCTCTCTTAGTAATTGATAGAATAAATAGGCGGAAAATCATTAAGGATGTAGGAGACCCGAACTATAAGTATGTAACTATGATCAACCGTATATAGTATCACTCAATGTACTTTTTTTTTTTTTTTTTTTTTTGAGACGGAGTCTCGCTCTGTCGCCCAGGCTGGAGTGCAGTGGCGCAGTGGTGCGATCTCTGCTCACTGCAAGCTCCACCTCCTGGGTTCACGCCATTCTCCTGCCTCAGCCTCCCGAGTAGCTGGGACTACAGGCGCCCGCCACCTCGCCCGGCTAATTTTTTTGTGTTTTTCGTAGAGACGGGGTTTCACCCTGTTAGCCAGGATGGTCCCAATCTCCTGATCTCGTGATCCGCCCGCCTCGGCCTCCCAAAGTACCAGGATTACAGGCGTGAGCCATCGTGCTCGGCTTAGTCAATGTACTTAATAGAGTTAATGCTATAGAATCTCCTCTGATAATTTTTATCAGTGTCCGATATATTCTAATAGATCAGATTTCACTTTTTCTTTTTTTTTTTTTTTTTAGAAAGTCTATAATTTTGGTCCATGTATCTCCTCTCAGACTGAAAATTTTTACTTGTGAGCTTTTTAAATAGGAATGATACTTTTTGCTTTCTTTTTTTTTTTTTTTACAGTTTTATTAGGCATGATGGAACCAGACCTCCCATCCTCACACTGCGGTGTCAGGGACTTCTGCCTCATGTGTCTTTTCAAATAATAACAATATGCTGGTACCCAAAGTATATGGTACCAGTTTAGAGTCTGGAATTTTAAAAACCTGAATATGGAAAGAACCTGCCCACCCACTTTGGAATGCCCCTGTTAAGCTCACCTTACAGCATCAGAAGTGGACTCAGCAGCCACCTATTAGATCCAATACGAAATGCCCTAAATACTCCCCTTACTTGGTGCCTGGAGGACCTCAGTCTTAAGCTTCTCCTTTGGACTGAGGGCCTGACAAGGGCAGGCTGAGCCAAGCCCTGGCTTGGATTAGGGGTATCATCCAGGAATGGAATGAGCGAATGGCTTCTCCTTAAGGAAACCTCGTAAATGAAATAAATGAAATGAACAATGACCTTCTTTTTTTTTTTTTTTTTTTTTTTTTTTTACTAGTTCAATCATTGTGGAAGACAGTGTGGTGATTCTTCAGGGATCTAGAACTAGAAATACCATTTGACCCAGCCATCCCATTACTGGGTATATACCCAAAGGATTAGCTGCTATAAAGACACATGCATACATATGTTTATTGTGGCACTATTCACAATAGCAAAGACTTGGAACCAACCCAAATGTCCATCAATGATAGACCGGATTAAGAAAATTTGCACATACACACCATGGAATACTATGCAGCCATAAAAAAGGGTGAGTTCATGTCCTTCGTAGGGACAGGATGAAGCTGGAAACCATCATTCTCAGCAAACTATCGCAAGGACAAAAAACCAAACACCGCATGTTCTCCCTCGTAGGTGGGAATTGAACAATGAGAACACCTGGACACAGGAAGGGGAACATCACACACCGGGGCCTGTCGTGGGGTGGGGGAGGGGGGAGGGATAGCATTAGGAGATATACCTAATGTAAATGACGAGTTAATGAGTGCAGCACACCAACATGGCGCAGGTATACATATGTAACAAACCTGCAAGTTGTGCACGTGTCCTAGAATTTAAAGTATTAAAAAAAAAGATACTTTTTGCATTCTAATGCTGTTTTTATAATTTATGTTTTGAAAGTCTATGGAGGTTAACTTGTGGTCTAAAATATACTCCTTTTTTTGGCAAATGTTCCATGTATACCTACAAAGAAGATATATTCTGCACTATCAAGGGTTAGATTTACTTTACTGATTATGTCGCATAGGTCTTGTTAATGTTTTATTGACTTCATAACAGCTGGATCAGCAAGGTGTATTAAAATATTCTACTATTATTGTGTTTCTGTCTATCTTGGAAACTCATGTAGTTTCTGCCCTATGAAAGCTGTGTCTTTCTCATTGGGTGAATAAATACATATCAATAATTATACTTTTTATACAATTTAGCACTAGAAAGTATCAATTTTTGCCTTTTAAATATTCTGATTGCTATGCCTTCAGATATTAAAATTTCTAAATTTACTTTCTTTATATTTCTATGCTTGTATATTTATCCTATTATTTTATCATTCTGATTTTTTTTGTTGTAGGTGTGTCTTTAGTATATACCATAGCATTTATTTTTGCTTTGTTGACCCATTTGAACATTTTTTCTTTTAATATATATGTTTTGCACATTTTAATTTATTGATAAGATTAACATGTTTGCCTTCGGTTCTGCAATATTGTATTTCATTATATATGGATATATTATCTATGTATCAACATAAATATGGATGCAGATGTAGTCTACTATGTAATTTGATTTATTTGTTTTCTATTTTTTGTTTTATTATATTTCAAAATGTTTGTTTTCTCATTCTAAAGGTTACCTGCATATTAATTCATTTATACAATACTTTTAATGCCCATCCACTTTTTGGAGGCTACCAGTTTATTCAGTACTCTTAGAAGAAAAATTAACTTGTACTGTCTTCCAGTCCCTAATCTTCTTCATCCTCAGCAATCTAAATTTAAACAATATACTTGGTATTAGTGAGCTTGTTCTACCTTTCATTTATACCTCCAATTCATGAATGATTGTTGTAGTTACACTGTTTCTATTTCGTAGGAGAATGTAACTATCATATACTATATTATCTTTTAAGAAATGATTATTTAGTTTTATTTCAACAAGTAAATATAAATTTTATGCCCATAACTAGTCTTTATGCCAGTGAATCTCTGATCATTTTAATATTTTGAAGCTTATTTTCTAGTAGATTATTTAGGAAATTCTCATGGCAACAATATTTCATATTCCTCATGGTTTATTTATAAAAGAAAGTCAATTTGACTATATAAATATTTGTGAATAACAATGTTTTTTTCCTTGAAATATTACATATGTTGCTCCATTGTATTCTGGCATAAAACACTCACCTGAAAAGGTCTTAAGTCAATCTATATTTTTTCCATTGTAAGTGACCTGGTTTTTGTGTCTGGACTCCTAAGATATTTTTTCTTCAGGTTTCAATTCAATATTTTTACTAGAATATATTGTAATTTTGTCCATTCTGGGTTGATTTCCCCCAAGTATGTGATATAGTTTTTTGTTTTCATTTTTTTTTGCTTTTGTTGTTTTTAATTGACAATAATAGTTGTACATATTTATGAAGCAGAGTGTGATATTTTGATATATGTATTCAATGTATAATGATCAAATCAGGGTAATTAACATATCTATTGCCTGAAACATTTATCATTTCTTTGTGTTGGTAACATTAAAAATCTGCTCTTCTAGCTATTGGAAAATATAGGGTAAGTTGTTAATTATAGTCACCCTATAGTGCTGTAAAACACTAGAATTTATTCCTCCTATCTAGCTGTAATTTTGTATCTGTTAACCAACCTCTCAGGATCATCCCCCCATCTTCTCAGCCTCTGGTAACCACAATGCTGCTCTCTACTTCTATGTCATCAACTTTTTTCACTTCCAATATGAGTGAAAGCATTAGGAATTTATCTTTCTGTGCTAGGCTTATTTTGCTTAACATAATATCCTACAAGCTCAACCATGTTGCCTCAAATGACAGCATGTCATTCTTTTTTGTGCCTGAATAATATTCTACTGTGTATATATACCACATTTTCGTTTTCTATTCATCCACTGATGGACATTTAGGTTGATTCCATATCTTTGCTATTGTGAATAGCGCTGCAATAAACACAAGACTCTCTTGTCGTACTCATTTCCTTTCCTTTCCTTTGGATAAATGTCAAAGAGTGGGATTAGTGGGTCATATGACAATTTTTTAGTTTTTTGAGAAATCTCCATACTCTTTTGCATAATAGCTGTTCTAATTTACATTCCCACTACCAGTGTAGAAGAGTTCCCCTTTCTCCTCATCCTCTCCAGCATTTGTCATTTTTGTCTTTTTGATAATATCCTTTCACTGGGGTGAACTGATATCTCATTGTGGTTTCAATTTGCATTTCCCTGATGATTAGTGATAGTAAGTATATTTTTCATATACCTGTTGGCCGTATTTATGTTTTTTTGTGAAAGATGTCTGTTTAGCTCATTCCTCATTTCCTAATTGGATTTTTTTGTTTGTTTTTGGCTTTTATTGTATATTCTGGACATTAATCTCTTGTCAGATGAATAGTTTGCAAATATAATTTCTTCCATTTTGCAGGTTATCTATTCATTCTGTTGATTTTTTCCTTGCTTTGGAGAGTTTTTAGTTTAATAATATCTCACTTGCTTATTTTTTCTTTTGTTGCCTGTGCTTTTGAGTTCTTAATAAAATCTTTGCTCAGACCAATGTCTTGAAGCATTTCCCCTATGTTGTTTTCTAGTAGTTTTATATTTTCAAGTCTTACAACTAACTATTTAATCCATTTTGTGTTTATTTTTGTATATGGTGAGAGAAAAGGGTCTAGTTTCATTCTTCTGCATATGGAAATCCAGTTTTTCCAGCACTGTTTATTGCAGATTGCAGAGACTGTTCTTTCCTCAATGAATATTCTTGGTACCTTTGATGAAACTCAATTGGCTGTAAATACATGGATTTATTTCCGGGTTTTCTATTCTCTTCTGTTGGTGTATGTATCTGTATTTATGCCAATACCATGCTGTATTGGTTACTATAGCTTTCTAATATATTTTGAAGTCAGGTAGTCTGATTTCTCCAGCTTTGTTCTTTTTACTCAGGAATGCTATGGCTATTTGAGGTCTTTTGTGGTTTGATCTACATTTTAGTATTGTTTTTTCTATTTCTGTGAAGAATCTCATTGATATTTTGATAGGGATTGCACTGAATCTGTAGACTTCTTTAGATAGTATGGCCATTTTCACTATATTAATTCTTCCTTTCAATGAACATGGAATATCTTTCCATTGTTCTGTGTCTTTGATTTTTTTCATCTGTGTTTTATGGTTTTTCTCTGTAGAGATCTTTCACCTTTTTGGTTAAATTTGGAATAAATTTGGCTAAATTTATTCCTAGGCACTTTTCTTGGTAGCTATTTTTAATGTGATTGCTTTCTTGATTTCTCTTTCATTGGCTCATTACTGGTAGAGCTTTCAGGTTTTCTATATATAATATAATGTCGTTGGCAAAGAAAGACAATTTGAGTTTCTCCCAATTTGGATGCCCTTTATTTATTTCTCTTTTTAAGTTTCTCTGTCTAGGACTTACAGTACCATGTTGAATAAGAGTGGTCAGAGTAGGCATTCTTGTCTTGCTCTAGTTCTTACAGAGAAAACTTCCAGCTTTTGTGTTGAGGTATGTTCCTTCTATACCTGAGAGTTTTTAATCATGAAGGAATGTTAATTTTTGTGAAATGCCTTTCCTGCATCTAATGAGATGATCATATGGGTTTTATCCTTAATTCTGTTGATGTGATATACCACATTTATTAATTTGCGTATGCTAAATCATCTTTGCATCCCTGGGATAAATCCTCAGTTTGTCATGGTATATGATCTTTTTAATGTGCTAGTAAATTCAGTTTTCTAGTATTTTTTGAGGATTTTGCATCTATGTTTATTAGTGATGTTGATCTAAAGTCTTTGTTGTTGTTTCCTTCTCTGGTTTTTGTATCAGGATAATGTTGGCTTTGCAGAATGAGTTTGGAAGAATTCTCTTCTCTTCAAGTTTTTGAAGAGTTTGAGTAGAATTTGTACTAGTTCTTCTTTAAATATCTGGTAGAATTTAATGGTGAATCCATGAAGTTCTGTGATTTTATTTGATGGGAGATTTTTTATTACTAATACAATGCTGTTACTCACAATTGGTCTGTTTAGGGGTTCCATTTCTTCATGATTCAGTCTTAGTAGGTTGTATCTGTCCAAAAATTTATTCATTTTTTTTCTAAGTTTTCCAATTTGTTTATGTACGCTTATTCCTAATAGTTTCTAATGATCCTTTGTGTTTCAAGGTTGTCTGTTGTAATGTCTCTTTATTTTTGTTTCTGATTTTATTTATTTGCATCTTTTCTATTTTTTGGTTATTCTGGCTAGAGGTTTGTTGATTATGTTTATCTTTCAAAAAACTAATTTTTCATTTTTTGATTTTCTTTTGTATTTTTAAAGTCTCAATTATGTTTATTTCTGTTCTGATCCTAATTATTTCTTTCCTACTAATTTTAGTTTATTCCTTGAGATGCATCATTAAGTTGTTTATTTAAAATCTTTTTGCTTTTTTGATGTAGGCCTTTATTGCTTTTAAACTTTTCTAAATAGCACTTTTCCTGTATCCCATGGGTTTTGCCATGTTATGTTTCTATTTTCATTAGTTTCAAGATAGTTTTTAATCTGGTCTCATTAACCCAGGAAAAGACATCTTTGCCAAACCCCAAAAACAAAGAGCCTTAATCCAATTCAACCAGAGCCCAAATTTTTATCTTTTGGCTGTATGCATTTTTAACAGTCACCCCTCAACTAACACACCTTTTTCCATTTTAGCCTCACTTCACTAATTCTCCAAATTTAGTTATCCTTTTACAGCCACCCCATTCATTTCCACCCCATTTTTAATTTCCTCATTTTCCCATTGGTCATTTAGGAGCGTGTTGTTTAATTTCCATGTATTTGTACAGTTTTGAAAGTTTTTCATGTTGTTGATTTCCAGTTTTATTCCATTGTGGTCAGAAAAGATATTTAAATAGCTGGGAGCAGTGGTTCACACCTGTAATCTCAGCACTTTGAGTGGCCATGGTGGGAGGATTGCTTGAGTTCAGGAGTTCAAGACTAGCCTGGGTAACACAGTGAGACCTCATCTCTACTAAGGATTTTTAAAAAGTCACCTGAGCATGGTGGCATGTACCTGTAGTCCCATCTACTCAGGAAACTGAGGTGAAAGGATCTCTTGAGCCTGGGAGACAGAGGTTACAGTAATCCAAGATTGTGCCACTGCACTCCAGCCTGGGCAACAAGAAAAAAAAGAATACTTCATATAATTTCAAATTTAAAAATTTTATCGAGATGTTTTGTGTTCTAACATATGGCCTATCCTGAAGAATGTTCCATGTGATGATGAAACGAATGTGTATTCTGAAGCTGTTGATAAAATATTTAGTAAATGTTTGGCCGGGTGCAGTGGCTCACATCTGTAATCCCAATACTTTAGGAGACCAAGGCGGGTGGATCACCTAAGGTCAGGAGTTTGAGATCAGCCTGGCCAACATGGTGAAACCCCGTCTCTACTAAAAATACAAAAATTAGCTGGGTGTGGTGGCAGTCACCTGTAATCCCAGCTACTTGGGAGGCTGAGGCAGGAGAATTGATTGAACCTGGGAGGCGGAGGTTGCAGTGAGCCAAGATTGCAAGATCCTGCCATTGCACTCCAGCCTGGTTGACAGGAAAGAAACTCTGCCTCAAAAAAAAAATTAGTAAATGTCTATTAGTTCCATTTGATCTAAAGTCCCATTTAAATTTATTGTTTCTTTGTTGATTTATTTTTCTGTCTGGATGATCTGTTCAATTCTCAGAGTGGAGTGTTGAAGTCCTCATCTATTATTGTGTTGGAGTCTATGTCTCCCTTTATATCTAATAATATTTGCTTTATATATCTGCATGCTCCAATGTTGGCTACAATGTATATGTTGACATTTGTTATATTCTCTTGCCGAGTTCATCCTATTACCGTTAAATAGTGGATTTTCAGTCTCTTTTTTACAATTTTTGATTTCTGTCTGTCTTATATGACATAAGTATTGCTACTCCTGCTCAATTTTGGCTTCTGTTGGTATGGACTGCCTTTTTCCAACTCTTCATTTTCAGTCTATCGGTGTCTCTTGAGGTGAAATGAGTTTCTTATGGGTGGGCTATGTTTGAATTTTTTTAAAAACTTATTCATTCAGCCAGTCTATATCTTTTGATTGAGATATTTAATCTTCTTACATTCAAGATTGTTATTGATAAGTGAGGACTTACTCTTATGTTGTCAATTGTCTTTTGGTTATTTTGTATATCTTTTGTTCTTTTATTTCTGTTTTTCATGGAGGTTTGGTGGTTTTCTGTGGTGATAAGATTTTATTCCTTTTCCTTTCTCCTCTGTATCTGTTCTAGCAGTGAGTTTTATATTTTTGTGTGTTTTCATGATGATAGTTATGACCTTTTGCTTCCAGATGTAAGACTTCCTTGAACATTTCTTGTAATGCTAACTAGTGGTGTTGATTTTTGTAGTTTTTCTTGTCTGGGAAAGACTACTTCTCCTTTGTCTCTGAAGTATAACTTTGCTAGGCATAGTATTCTTGGTTAGCACTTTTTTTATTTTCCTCAGCACTTTGGATGGATAATTCCAATCTCTCATGGTCTATGAGGTTTCACCTGAGAAACCTGCTGTTGGTCTGATGGAGATTCCCTTATATGTGACTTGTTACTTTTTCTTGCAGTTTTTAGAATTATCTTTCTATCTTTGTGTTTTGACAATTTGTCTATGATGTTTCTTGGAGGGTACATTTTGAATTGAATATATTTGGGACTCTTTGAGCTTCCTGGATCTGGATGTTCTTACCTCTCCCAAGACTTGGGAATTTTTCAGCTATTATTTTAGTCAATAGATTTTTGTTGCTTTTTCTAGTCTCTTCTCCTTCTGATAACCCCATAAGGCAAAATTTTGTGCACTTAATGTCATTTCATAAGTCCTGTAGGCTTTCTTTACTCTTTTTCATTCTTATTTATATATTTTTCTCTGATTTTACAATTTCAAATGACTTATCTTCAAGTTCAGAGGCTTTTTCTTTTCTGCTTGATGAAGCCTGCTGTTGAAGCTATTATATTCTTTATTTCATTAATTGAATGCTTTAGCTATACAATTTCTTTTTGGTTCTTTTGTATGATATCCATCTATTTATTAAATTTCTCATGCCCCTCATGAATTGGTTTTTTGTTTTTGTTGAAATGCCTATCTGTATTCTCTTGCATCTCCCTGAATTTCCTTAAGATTATTATTTTTAATTCATTTTATGAAAATTCATAGGCTTTCTTTTCTCTGTGGTGTGTTACTAGAGAGTTATTGTGTTCTTTTGGTGCTGTCATATATCCTTGCTTTTCCATGTGTTTTGTGTCCCTGCATTAATGTTTGTGCATTGGTAGAGCAACTACCTCTTTCACATTTTGCAGAATGGCTTTCATAGAAGAAGACTTTCACTTGAAGATCGGTCTTTGTGTCAATTGAGAAGAGTGTGGTGACTTTGGTTTCAAGTAGATGCAGTGATATAGTATCCATGAAACTTCCTCTGCTGCTATCAACATCAGTGATTAGTATGGGTGTCTCAGTGGCCTAGGATATGGGAGTTTGTGGCAGCAGTGGTGGTGCCATTATTAGTTATTAAGTTTCTTGGTGTTGAGGGCTTTTGAGGTCCTCCATTATTCTCATTTTCTCCACAGTGAGGAACTAAGTCAAAGGAATCTCTCACCCTGTTGGTTTTGATATGGTCTACAATCAGCTGCAGCCTCCAGTCCCTTTGGATAGCAGGAGTGGCCTTTACTTACTGTTTTCCCAAGTATCAGAGTACCACTTTAGCTCATGCACAGGAGGATGTGGCTGTTCTGGGAGGCCAGAACACTTCTTCCTTGGGATGCCAGGTGTTGCTTTAACCCCAGCAAAGGAAGATAGGGTACCGCAGGAACTGGAAGGAGTATATTGCATGGCTTTACCAAAGTACCCCTTCCCTAAAAGGCTGTATGTAGCTTTACTTTGGGTCCCATTGAGAGGGACAAGAGGTAGGGAAATTCTGAGCAGAAGAGGGTGGGTCCCTAGCAAGACCCCAGCCTCAAGCCTGAAACCACATCCCAAAGTGAGAACATACATCCCTGTTTTCTTGCTCAAATATTACCTTTTCCAAAACCACCCATGGCCCACCTCCCCCCAGTCCTGTGCCCATAAAATCCCCAGGCTCCACCAGTAAAGAGAGAAGAGGAGAAGCAGCTGGACATTCGAGACTATGGTTGGATGTTGGAGAGAAGCAGCTTGACTTCAGAAGGATGGGTTGATGGTGTAGCTTTGGAGAGGAGTCTGGTCAGGTACGGCCAGGCTCTGGGGGAAGATTACATTCCTGCTTCATCTCCTTTTCAGTTCCCCTTCATTCAGCTGACAGTCACTTTTATCAGCAATAAAATCCCCCACATTTACTATCTCCACTTTGTTTGTGTGACCTCATTCCTCCTGGATACTAGACAAGAACTCAGGTGCAGGTGCAAAAGGTTGTCACACTGACCCTCCACTGAGCTCTGAACACTTAAGCCATCTGCGGATGGCAAAGCTAAAAGATCACTGACTATAATACTCCTTCTGAGGCTTCAGGAGTCAGCGGAACCCTGCTAGAAGCTGCTGTGGAGTCAATACAGAGTTTGTTCCTACCAGCACCCAAAAGTGCTCACCCCCAGCTCCTGCACTTGCTCACCAGTGTGCTCCCTCCTGTGAAGGTTTGAGCACAGTGGGTTCAAGTGATTGAAGTTCACCCCTGCTGGTGCCTATGCACTCCAGTTCCTACCCATGAAGAGGTAAAACTGTGGAGCCAGGTAAAGCTACAACTGGGAGGGGTTTTTGGAGCAGTTCTGCCAAAGCACCATTTCTGCAGGAGGCAGTGTTCAGCTTCAGCTCTGGCTCCTATACGCAGGGCACAGCAGCAACTGGAAGTGGTAGATGGAGCAACTCCACCGAAGGCCTATTTCCCTAGGAAGGAGTGCACAGCTTTAGCTCTATCCAAGGGTGCAGGGCACAGCTGTGACTGGGAGAGACAGATAAAATGGCTTTGTTAAGGTACTGTTTTCTTGAAATGCTATGGGCAGCTTCACCTCAGATTCCTAGGGGCAGGGTGCAGCAGCCATTTGGATGGATAGATGTAGCAGCTCTGCCAAGGCATCGTTTCCTTAGGCGGCAGTATCTGGCTTTTAGCTCCAGCCTGAGTGGGCTGTGGTGCAGCTGTGACTAAGCTGAGTAGGTGAAGTGGCTCCGTTGCCACCTAGACACACAAGGAAGAGTGTAAGAGCTGCTCACAGCTCTGTTGTGCCCCTCTGGTGCCACTTGCACCAGAAGCAAGACACACTCTTGCAGCAGTTTCACTTCCAAGATGACATAGTGCAGTAGCCATGTGGGCTGCAGGGGCAGGACACAGTGTTAATTCTTTCTCTAGGGAGAGCATACAGGTGTGGACTCCAGGCACCTCTCTCAGTTGGGTTTAGTACCTGTGAGGCTGCAGGGTGAAGATTCTAGGTGTCCAAGGTGTTGGGGACTGCTGAGATCTTCTGATTGACCATTTCCCCTCCAGCTTCCTAGTTGATTCTGGCTCAGGGATAGGGTGATGGAGGCTAGGTGTTTCCTGGTGTTTCCTTCTGTTCTCTATCAGAACTATCCTGAGCTTCTGTGCTCACCAGTTTCTGTTAATTCTTTGATGTGCTCTGTGCTCTCCTTTACTTATTTCTCTCAAAATGTAGTTGTTTCTTGGTTGTTTTGGTTGTCTCTGTTTGGGGGGTGGCAAGGATTAGTGCTAAGGGTCTCTAGTTGGCCATCTTGCTGACATCAGACTCACAGGATCTTCTAATATATAGTTTCAAGCCTTTTTGAAATTTTAGAAATAGTTTTCTTTGGTTGTAATATTTAGTATGTATTCTGTGCTATTGCTTTGGATTTCATCTTCAGTGACTTTTGTTATGCATATATTGAGTCTTTTTTGCAAGTCATCTGACTAGCACTTTCTCTCAAATTCTTTTAATCACTTTCATTATTTATTTTTCAATCATGTTCTATCCATATCTCTTTCTCTTTGTCACTTTGTTATTTTTATTTGCTTTAGTGTTATTTTCAATTTGGTCTTCAATTGTGAAGTAACTTTTTAATTCTTTTATTATCTTCCTCTTCAAATATTTCTTGTCTCCTTTGTTCTCATTTATGAGTTTTTCTAATTCTGGTTTATGCCAATCCTATTTTCTTTATTGCTCTGCTATGTCCTCAATTTCTTTTAGCTTGTTTTGAAATTTTCTTTATTTTTTATTTCCTTATTTATTTTACTTTTATTTTAAGTTCAGGGTACATGTACAGGTTTTTATATAGGTAAACTTGTGTCATGGGGGTTTGTTGTACAGGTTATTTCATCACCTGGGTATTGAGAATAGTACTCATTAGTTATTTTTCCTGATTCTCTCCCTCCTCCCACCCTTCACCTTCTGATATGCCCCAGTATGTGTGGTTCCCCTCTGTGTCCATGTGTTCTCATTTAGTTCCCACTTGTAAGTGAGAATATGTAGTACTGGTTTTCACTTCCTGCATTAGTTTGCTAAGGATAATGGCCTCCAGTTCCATCTATGTTCCTGCAGACAACATGATCTTGTTCTTTTTATGGCTGCATGGTATTTCATGGTGTATATGTACCACATTTTCTTTATCCAGTCTATTATCAATGGGAACTTAGGTTGGTTCCATGTCTTTGCTATTTTGAATAGTGCTGCAATGAACATATGCATGCATGTGTCTTTACAATAGAAAGATTTATGTTGCTTTGGGTATATACCCAGTAATGGGATTGCTGGATTGAATGGTATTTCTATTTTTAGGCCTTTGAGGAATTGCTACACTGTCTTCCACAATGGTTGAACTAATTTACACTCACAGCAACAGTGTATAAGCATTTCTTTTTCTCCACAACCTTGCCAGCATCTTTTGTTTTTTCACCTTTTAATAATAGCCATTCCGACATTGTGGTTTTGATTTGCATTTCACTAATAATCAGTGATGTTGAGCTTATTTTAATATTATTGTTGGCTGCATGTATGTCTTCTTTTAAAAAGTTTTTGTACATGTCCTTGTCCTTCTTTTTAATGGGATTGTTTGTTTTTTTTCTTGTAAATTTGTTTAAGTTCCTTATAGATGCTGGATATTAGACTTTTGTCAGATGCATAGTTTGCAATAATTTTCTCCCAGTCTGCAGGTTGTCTGTTTACTCTGTTGATAGTTTCCTTTGCTGCGCAGAAGCTCTAGTTTAATCAGATCCCATTTGTCAATTCTGGCTTTTGTTGCAATTGCTTTTGGCATCTTCATCATGAAATCTTTGTCCATTCCTATGTCCTGAATGGTATTGCCTTTTTGCTATTCGCTTTCTATATGTCTTAATGTCTTTTGGTTCTTCTCTTTCTCCATTACTGCTGTATTTTGTCTTAAATATATATTTGTTATTGTACCATTTTAATTCTCTTGTCATTTTTTATACTATATATATTTTTAGTTATTTTCTTAGTGGTTGTCTTAGGGATTACAATCAACATTTTAATTTATACAAATCCAGTTTGGTTTAATATTAACTAATTTCAGTAGTATACAAAACTACTCTTAGGTAGCTCAGTCCCCCACATCCTTTATGCTGTTATTGTCACAAATTGCATCTTTCTACATTGTGTGCCTGCTAACTTAGATCTAGAATTATTTTATCACGCTGTTGTTTTTTAAATAATATAGAAAAATAATGAATTGCAAACAAAAGTACACGTATACTGTCTTCTATATTTATTCATTAGTTATTTAGATGTCTTTAAATACCTTGAACCAAAAAGTCTCTCAGTCTTTGAAATGGGGCTCTGTATGCATTCTGAGTATACTTCAACACTCAGCCAGGCAGCTGACAACTCAACCTTATCCTTCACTTCCTGATTGCATAGAGCCCCAATGTCAGTCTGCAGTTAGAGCTTAGAGCATTCTCAGGTATTTCCTAAAAATGCACATAGCACTTGTCATGAGCATATCACTACACTCATGTGGCCTAGGCTAGATTTTCAGGAATACATCAAAGCTTTTCAGATCTCTCCTATGGCCATCTCATTCCTCTGCTTTTCTTTTTAAAACGGTTTGGTTAGTCTAAGATTTCCCCCAGTGCCTGTCTGCAAAGGTAACCACAAGGTAAATAGTTGCCTGTAATTGATTTTGATAACACCACTAAAGGGAAAGGCTTTTGGGCAGGAAGGGAGAAAGGGAAGGATTTTCATACTGGCTGAACTCTGTGTCAGGTCAAATGCAGATAGCCTTGCAAGTAAGATGTTTTAGGGAATGACCAGATAAGTAAAATAATGACAATTCTTTGGGAATTTGAGGTTATTTCAGATTTTGAAAGAGCTCTGGTCTCCTTCTTTATGTGACTTTCAGGCTGCTGGTTTTCACTGAGTGTGGGTTGTTGTCTGAAGAATAAGGATGGGACTTGGGCAGGTTAAAATGACACAAAGCTTGCTGTTCTTACTGAGATAGAGCTTCTTCTTTCCTTCTTTCCCCCCTCCCTCCTTCCTTTCTTCCTTCCCCCCTCCTTTCTGATTTCTTTCACCCCCTCCTTTTTTTCCTCCCTTCCTTCCTTCCCTCCCTCCCTCCCTCCCTCTCTGTCTTCCTTCTCTCTCTCTCCCACTTTCCTTCTTTCCTCCCTCCCTCCTTCCTTCCTTCCTTCCTTCCCTGCTCCTTTCTTCTTTCCATCCCTCCCTCTTTTCCTTCCTTCCTTCCTTCCTTCTTTCCTTCCTTCCTTCCGTCTTTGTCTTCCTTCTCTGTCTCTCCTTCCTTTCTAAAAGCCCCCTGGGTTGCTGCAAACTTTTGGTTAATTTCCAGAGTTCTGAAATAATCAATTTTGGCCATTTTTGCCAGTTTTCTCATTGCTTTTATGGAGGAGAGAATTTTCAGAAGTCCTAATCCAGCCATTGTACTGACATCCAGAGCCACTGGACTTTAAGCTACGGAGTGAACTTGTCTAATGAGCTTACTGGCAGTGATTTTGATGGACCAAAACCAAAGAGGTTTTCCTGTAATGATTACTCTGCTTTAGGTTCCAGGACCTTCCTACGTATATGGGATAGATTTGGAAAAGATGCCCAACAACAATTGAGACTAAATTTAGTATTGAGTTAGATACTCTGGGAGCCTTAAAGTGAGATTTAGTTGAGTCAAAGAAATTAAAGTTACTTGGCATTTCCTGCACATTTGATTTTGAGGTGGCAAATTAATATCTGCTACAGTAGCCTCTAGCTGCTTTCTTTCTTTTTTCTTTCTTTTTCTTTTTTCTTTCTTTCTTTCTTTCTTTCTTTCTTTCTTTCTTTCTTTCTTTCTTTCTTTCTTTCTTTCCTTTCCTTTGTTTGTTTCTTTCTTTCTCTCTTTCTTTCTTTTCTATTCTTTTTCTTTCTTCCTTCCTTCCTTGTTTCTTTTCTTTTCTTTTTTTCTCTTTTCTTTTCTTTTCTTCTTTCAGCTTAAGTCTCCTTGTCTTCAAATCTATTTCACACACTCATGATTGGTGAGGCTTCTAAACACCTCACTGTCATCCAAAGACTCCTTTGTGATTTCCCAATTAATTACAGCAATTTAAAAAAATAACTGAGAGCTTCTGGGGCACCAATAGCTCCCTACACAACACACGCGCGTGCACACATACACACACATCATGCAAATAGGGCTTTTGTTTTATATACTAAGTTTCAACATATGATGGTTGATTGCTAAGAAAAATGTTTAAAACTGATTACTTGATAGTATTTTTTCTCAAACACAAATGAACTGGTGAACTTGATAAAGCCAGATCCCCTGCCTTCACCTTCAGAGATACTTACATATAGTAGGTTTATATGGTGAGTATAATAACAGGTGGTTTTCAGACAACCACTCAGAAAAAGCAAAAAACAAAGTACAAGAGTATGAAAAAGGCAGCATTCCAAATGTCTTATAAATTGGTCAAGCCTACTTTTGCAAACTTGAAAGAGGCTGCTATCCCAAGATCGTCCGTTGTATGTATTTTGCTCATGCTGTGACTTGGCCGAATTATTTACTTCCATCTGACATGCATTATTTGCCTTTTATTCTTGACTTCATTCTACCCTTCCTTAAGGTTTAGCTGAAATTTCACCTTCTCCAGTTTATTGAGCCTACCTAATTTAGCCTACGATGATCAGAAGGACAAATTGGGCTAAATGCTACTGTTTCTCCAAGTAACAGCAATGATTGCTTAGTTTAAAATTTTCTGATTCCATCACCTTAGGGTTTAAATATGACTTGCTTTTCTCTCCCTGGTTAGCTGGAAACTCTTGCTGGGCCTGTCAGCCAAACCTGGCCTGAGACCACAGGGCAGGGAGACAATCCTGATCCAAAGATATGTCTAGGAACAATATGGAAACGAAAAGCCAGGTGAATAGCTCCTCTCAAATGGCAATCTGACAGGACAGAGAGGCAAAACCCAGATGGAAGCCACTGAATAGAAATAAGGAGTCCCAGATGAGAGCAAGTTCTGAGTAAGGGCAAGGATCCAGTACCAGTATTTGTACTGTGAGCTTCATTTTTGCACAGGCTGGAAGAATGGGCATGGGTGGAGACATCATTGGATGCACTGACAGAGAGATGGAATCATAAATTGCAAATTACATTTTTATTGCTCTTAAAAGGATTAAAAAAAGCACAATAAACTAATCCTAAAGGGCCACAACTTGCTTAACTCACTCCTAGAGAGACTATCTTTGGCCTTAGGTTTGGTTTTTTACTATTTTCCTTCAGTCTCAATATTAAGAGTTCCTCCAGGTGCTAAAGGATAGAGGGAAAAAATATGAAATAATCTTATGCTATGTTGATGGTAACAGAAGCAAAATAAATGTTTATCGCTTCCATTTTAAATTTGAAATACTGATAATTAAAGAGGGCTACCAATTGTACTATATTAAATCAGCATTAAAATATATTTAATAATGTTGTAATTAATATACAGAACATTTTTATATAAGTAGCCGATTTATTTTTTTCTCCCACAAAACTACTTTCAGTGTCATTTAAAATTATTTAGGCTGCTGTGGTGGGTCATGCCTATAATCCTAGCACTTTGGGAGGTGGAGGTGGATGGATCACTTGAGGCCAGGAGTTCGAGACCAGCCTGGCCAACATGGTGAAACCCCATCTCTACTAAAAATACAAAAATTAACCAAGTATGGTGACACGTGCTGCTATAGTCCCAGCTACTCGGGAGGCTGAGGCATGAGAATCGCTTGAGAATTGGAGGCACAGGTTTCAGTAAGCCGAGATCACAGCACTGCTGGGTAACAGAGTGAGACCTCTTGTCTCAAAAAAAACTCTGACTTGTTACCAAAAATGTTAATATAATTTTTTCTTAAATCACTCTATGCCATTTGATGATGCTTTCATACAATTTTCATGGTCAGTATACATACATGCATATACATATACATATATATGTATTATGTGTGTGTTTATACATCCACATATATATGTTTATTTATCTGCAAGTATAAGCACAGTAAGACAGAATAGAAATGTTACTGTGTATGTCCCTTTTCTCTTGTACTCTTCATTTCAACCTTTGCTTTTAATCTTATTCTTTCTTAATCTCTAATGCTCCTTGATTGATACAGTGTAATATTTCTTTACTGTCATTGACATATTAAATAATTGTAGAAATGATACATATAATATACAATGGTACTCTTTTCTGGGGGAGGATGACCCCCACTGAATGCCTGAAACCATGGATAGTGCTGAATCCTACATATATTATGTATTTTTCCATTAATACATACCTAAAATAAAGTTTAATGTATAAATTAGGCACAGTAAATAATAAAAAACTAATAAAATAATAATAACTAAAAATAGGAAAATGTGAACAATATACTGTGCTAAATGTTATGTGAATGTGGTGTCTCTCTCTCTCTCAAAATACCTTCTTGTGCTGCCCTTACCCTTCTTCTTGTGATGATGTGAGATGATACAATGCCTACATGATGAAGTGAGGTAAATGGCAGCATTGTGATGAAGCATTGGGCTACTATTGACCTTCTGTAGTCCTGAATCTGTATAACCATCCTTTGTCCTTTACTTGCAGTAAATGGCTTGGTGTCATTCAGTGTAGTGGATCCTTTGCTAAAGTCTTCGTTCAGCTTAGCCTCAATACTTTCTGATGCAATATGTTGCCATTAATCAGAACACATTTTCTGTTCATGTCTTCTACCCATAAATTCAATGCCTTTTCCATCTTAACTGGTCACTTATCACACCCTATGCCTATAACTTGCAGTTTGAGGTACAACAACAAAACTAGCACAACTTTCTTTTTTTTTTTCATAATTTTGTGGAAAGAAGATTGGTTCTTAACATAGATCTTTGCAATCTCAGCATATAATTTTTTTCTTTCTTTACTAAGAAATTTCATCTTTTCACTTAAAGAAAGTACTTTTTAGCTTCTCTTTGTCATGTCTGAATTGTCAGCATCACTACTCTTCTGCTTTGGGTCCATGATTAAGTTTCTTGAACACAAGCACTGTGATACCTCAACAGTTGATCTGGTAACCATGATGGCTACTAAGTCACTTAACAGGTGGGATGCGTCTGTAGCACAGATAGGCTGAACAAAAGGCTGATTCACGTCCTGAGTGGGATGTACAAAATTTCATCATGCTACGCAGAACAGCAATCAATTAAAGCTTATGAATATTTATTTCTATAATTTTCCATTTAATATTTTCAGAGTATGGTTGACTTCAGTAACTGAAACTGTGAAAAGCAAAATTGCAGATAAAATGGAGTACTGTACAGTTAAATCCTGGAATAAACAAGAGACATTTATAGAAAGTGAATAATTTTTATGGTAAATTAAAGGGCATTAAATATAAGTAACTATAGGTAGAAAAATCTTATCTTAGGTTAGATATGTTTTATAAATTTATTTAAAAGCCAGCATTTATATAAACACATGCACAAAACACCTCAAGGTTATTGGTTACTCCTTAGACTTTCAGACAATATATTGAGTTCAAGGTTGAGAGAGAAGTTGTTTGGTTTTTTCATTTTTCATTCATTTATTTATTTGTCGAGCCCACACTACATGCCAAATAAGCAACATAGGCAGTCTCTATTCTCATGGAGCTGCTATTCCAGTGAGGGAAGGCAGAAAGAAAGCAGGTAGACAGGTATTAAAAATGATGACATTTCAAATAGCTTTCAGAGTTATCACAAAAATCAAGGTGAGGAGTGGAATATGGGGAAAGAATGACTGGAGGAGGCAGTGCTTTAAATGTAATTATAGGAAAGGTATCCTTGAGGAGGCTATCTAATCCAAAGCCTAAAATATGAAAAGCAGTTAGGCTGGTGAAAATATGAGAGAAACTGCTCTAAGCAGAGTGTGAACACCCGGAGGCAGGAACACCCAGCGTAAACACCCAGAGGTGGAGTCAAGATTGGAATTGTGTGGGAGAGGAAGAAAACTAGGGTATTTGTGGTCTAATGAAACAAGCTGTAAGAAAGAGATGATGTAGAAGTAGTCAGGAGCTGGATGGTGTAGAGTCCTGTGGACTATGGTAAGGGATTTGCTTTATACTAAAATTTATGAGAAACAAAAAGATTTCAGACATGAGAGTAAGATAATCTGATGATGAACAACATGGGCTACAAAGCAGGCAGGGGACCATCTGGTCTGGCTTTAATAGGTGTGTCAGATCAGTCATCCTAATTCTGTTCCTCTTTAACTTGTTTTAACTGCATCCAGAGCCAAGCAGGGGACTGTGAAGGGGCTAACCTCTTTTGAAGAACACAGCGGTTTAAAGGAATCTTTTGGAGAGTACTGAAGACCATAAAATGTTTGAATATTGGTAGATTGCCCGTGAAAGAACAATTGCCAGAGGGATTTTAAAATGCATATCAGGAACAAAATGTTCCCTTTTTCATGGAATGCAGAGTAGAAACAGTGTAATTTCTCCCTCTTTCTCTCCCTCATTATAACTTCCTACATTTCTCTTTTTTAGCTAGTATATTGTTTAATCAGTAGTGTTTGATATCATTGTAAAAAATACATTTAATAACACAGATTTTTTTCTCAAGTATTTTATAATAAAGGCCAATACAAAAGAGAGAGACCTAATATAAGGTTATTTCCTTCTACTTCAATTTTCTTCTCTTTCAGTAGATGATAAATTTTCTTCTTTTGCTAGAGGCTCATAAGGAGGCACAATTGATAGGGCAATCAATTATATTTTATTTGGAAGGAATACAATTTCAATTAAAATATTATTTATTACAATCATGTTACTATTCCATATTGCAAATAATACTCTATTCTTTTTTTATCATTATACTTTAAGTTCTAGGGTACATGTGCAAAACATGCAAGTTTGTTACATAGGTATACACGTGCCATGATGGATTGCTGCACCCCTCAACCTGTCATCTACATTAGGTATTTCTCCTAATGCTATCCTCTCCAGCCCCACTGCCCTTCAACAGGCCCCAGTGTGTGATGTTTCTCTCCCTGTTTCCATGTGTTCTCATTGTTCAATGCACACTTATGAGTGAGTACATGTGGTGTTTGGTTTTCTGTTCTTGTGTTACTTTGCTAAGAATGATGGTTTCCAGCTTCATCCATGTCCCTGCAAAGGACATGAACTAATCCCTTTTTATGGCTGCATAGTATTTCATGGTGTATATGAGAACTACAAACCACTGCTCAAGGAAATAAAAGAGGACACAAACAAATGGAAAAACATTCCATACTCATGGATAGAATCAATATCATGAAATGGCCATACTGCCCAAAGTAATTTATATATTCAATGCTATCCCCATCAAGCTACCATTGACTTTCTTCACATAATCGGAAAAAACAATTTTAAATTTCATATGGAACCCAAAAAGAGCCTGCATAGCCAAGACAATCCTAAGCAAAAAGAACAAAGCTAGAGGCATCACACTACCTGACTTCAAACTACACTACAAGGCTATAGTAACCAAAATAGCATGGTACTTGTACCAAAACAGATATATAAACCCAGGGAACAGAACAGAGGCCTCAGAAATAACATCTACAGTCATCTGATATTTGACAAACCTGATAAAAGCAAGCAATGGGGAAAGAAATCCCTATTTAATAAATGGTGCTGGGAAAAATGGCTAGCCATATGCAGAAAGCTGAAAGTGGATCCCTTCCTTACACCTTATACAAAAATTAATTCAAGATGGATTAAAGACTTAAATGTAAGACCTAAAACCATAAAAACCCTAGAAGAAAACCTAGGCAATACCATTCAGGACATAGGCATGGGCAAACACTTTATGACTAAAACACCAAAAGCAATGGTCACAAAAGCCAAAATGGACAAATGGGATCTACTTAAACTAAAGAGCTTCTGCACAGCAAAAGAAACTATCATCAGAGTGAACAGGCAAACTACAGAATGGGAGAAAATTTTTGCAATGTATCAATCTCACAAACGGCTAATATTCAGAATCTACAAAGAACTTAAACAAATTTACAAGAAAAAACAACCCCATCAAAAAGTGGGTGAAGGACATGAAAAAACACTTTTTAATTTAATTTAATTTTTTGAAACAGGGCCTCTCTCTGTTGCTATAGCTGGAGCATAGCAACATGATCGTAGCTCACTGCAACCTCAAATTCCTGGGCTCGAGAGATCCTCACACCTCAGCCTCCTGAGTAGCTGGGACTACAGGCATGCATCATCACACCTGGATAATTTATTTATTTATTATTATTTTTGGTAGAGATAGGGTCTTGCTATGTTACCAGGGCTGGTTTGAACTCCTGGATTCTAGCAATCCTCCCAACTAAGCCTCCCAAACTGCTGGGATTACTTTGGGTGTGAGCCACCATGCCAAGCCAATAAATACTTTTTTATATTTCCAAATAATTAGGTAATATTTAAAAAAATACTGTCAAACCAGTTAGAAAGAATAAAAATACTTATAAAATTCTTTAAGTAAAAAGCATTTGGCTTTTAAAAAGAGGTGTTTGGGCCCCGTGTGGTGGCTCACGCCTGTAATGCCAGCACTTTGGGAGGCCGAGGGTGGTGGGTCACCTGATGTCAGGAGTTGGAGACCAGCCTGGCCAACATGGTGAAACGCTGTCTCTACTAAAAAACAAAAAAATTAGCTGGGTGTGGTGGTACGCACCTGTAATCCCAGCTGCTCTAGAAGCTGAGGCAGGAGAATTGCTTGAACCTGGGAGACGGGGGTTGCATTCAGCCAAGAAGGCATCACTGCAATCCAGCCTGGGCAACAGAGCAAGACTCCTCAAAAAAAAAAAAAAAAAAAAGAGAGATATTTCATCTGATTGTCTTCAAAATCCAAACCACCAATATCTCCAACTATCTCCTAATTATTTTCAAAAAAATTATGTTCTTTTTTTTTAATTGGCCCAGTAAGGGATTCTATCATAACTGTTCAAAGAGCAGAGGTCTTTCTGGAAGCAGGCTTGGAGTTGATGAGCAGCCTGGCTCATACACCTTTGCAGCAGCCACTCTATGCCCTCATCATTTCCTTGTATGCCAAGACCCCCGGGAAGTCCCAGGGCAGACAACAAAAGCCCTGGGTGGCCTGGAGCTGGCCAAAGACCTTTGTGTATCCTGTAGGCCTTCTGAGACCACCTCAAGATATATTTTGGCTTTACTATTTTATGAAAATGATATGTTTGTGATAAATATCCAAGAAATATTTCTGTCTATATATATAGATAGATATTAGATATGATGTATAACAAATAATACATCATATAAAATATAATACATATTTTAAGGAAAACAGAATCACAAGATACATTCCTTTTCAATTAAAAAAATGCTGATTTAAAAAAATTTAACCAAAGAAAAGCTAGTAAAGGAATTGCTAAACTTCAAATAATTTTTTCCTTTCAACAAAAGGTAATTAATCCCAGAGGATTCTTCTAAAACTAATTAAAAACATTATGAAAAACTTAAAGGTTGGTGACTATTTTAAAGGTATAAATTTCAGCAAGACAAAATTGGTTGATTACCATATTGTAAAGATGAGGAAGTACCTCATTTAAGCTTCCTCCAGTTTTCCCTAATAATCTGAATACACTCTGATTTTGATATATTTTAAATTTTGCAATTCTAAGACATGTAGCTACCATTTCTAAAATTGTTTTGTACTAACATAAAATACACCATGAATCCATTTTACTATGGCTTCTCCATTTTAGAGTTCCTCATTGGATTTATCTTTTGTTTGATTCCCTTTCACTGTCATTTTTATTTATTTGTTTGCTTGCTTGCTTTCATGTTCCAAAGAAGTACTACTCATAAGTGCTACTTTTCCTGAGTTCTTGAATGCTCTGAATATTTTTCTGATATCTTCATATTTGAAGAAAACAGTTGAATTTAATGGTTGATTTGCATTTGCTTCCATGTACTAATTTACTCAACATTATTAATTGACTTTTTATTATGTGCCAGCGACTGAGGATCCAGGGTAAACAGCATAGACAACACTGTTACCGTTGTAAAATGTACCATCCATTATTGGTAGAAAGACAGATAAATGCATGGGTTTTACATAGTGATATGTGTTGCAAAGAAGAAAAATAGGGTACTGGATAGGGTGGCTGTGAGCCATTTTAAGTGTGAAGGCTAGATAGCACCTTCTTGGAGATGACTTTTGAGCTGAGTTAGTAACGACTGTAAAAGAAAGCCAGTTAAGTGGAGTTGGTTAAAAAAGCATTCCAAGCAAAAGAAACAGCAGAAAAACAAGTGCACAGGCCTTATAATAGAAAGGAAAAAAAGTTTTTTGAAGATTTGGAGAGGCAGAGATAACATAGTTTTTGCTGAAAAGTAGTCAATGAAAGTGGGAGTGGGTGTTGTATTAGTCTCTTCTCATACTGCCATAAAGATACTACCTGAGACTGGGTAATTTATAAAGAAAACAGGTTTAATTGACTTACAGTTCTGCATGGTTGGGGAGGCCTCAGGAAACTTGCAATCGTGTTGTAAGGTAAAGGGGAAGCAAGGCACATATTCACAAGGTAGCAGAAGACAGCAAGCAAGTACAGGTGAAACTGCCACTTTTAAAACCATCAGATCTCATGAGACCACATCCACTATCATGAGAACAGCATGGAGGAAACCACCCCCATGATCCAATCACCTCTCACAAAGTCTCTCCCTTTACACATGGGGATTACAATTTGGATGAGATTTGGGTAGGGACACAGCCAAACCATATCATTCTGCCTGACCCCTCCAAAATCTTATGTACTTTTCACATTTCAAAGCCAATCATGCCTTCCCAACAGTCTTCCAAATTCTTAACTCATTCCAGCATTAAGCCAAAAGTCCAAGTCCAAAGTCTCATCTGAGAAAAGGCAAGTCCTTCTGCCTATGAACCTGTAAAAGCAAAAGCAAGTTAGTCACTTCCAAGATATAATAGGGGTATGGGAATTGGGTAAATGTTCTAATTCCAAATGGGAGAAATTGGCCAAAACAAAGGGGCCACAGCCCACATGCAAGTCTGAAATCCAGCTGGGCAGCCATTAAATATTAAAGCTCCGAAATTTCCTTTGACTCCATGTCTCATATCCAGGGCATGTTAATACAAGGAGTGGGCTCCCAAGGCCTTAGGCAGCTCCACCCCTGTGGCTCTGCAGGGTTCAGCCCCCTGGCTGCTTTCACAGGCTGTTGTTGAGTGCCTGCAACTTTTTGAGGTGCATGGTGGAAGATGTTGGTGTATTTATTTTTCTGGGGTCTGGAGGATAGTGGCCCTACTAGGCAGTGCCCCAGTGGCAACTATGTGGGGGTTCCAACCACATATTTCCATATTTCCCTTTCACACTGCCCTAACAGAGGTTCTCCATGAGGGCTCTGACCCTGCACCCTGCAGCAGACTTCTGCCTGGACATCAAGGTATTTTCTTTCTTTCTTTTTTTTTTTTTTTTTTGACAGAATCTTGCTCTGTTGCCCAGGCTGGAATAAGTGGTGTGATCTCAGCTCACTGCAACCTCCACCTCCCAGGTTCAAGTGATTCTCCTGCCTCAGCCTTCTGATTAGCTGGGATTATAGGTGTCCACCACCACACCAGACTAATTTTTGTATTTTTACTAGAGATGGGGTTTCTCCATGTTGGCTAGGCTGATCTTGAACTCCTGACCTCAGATTATCCACCCACCTCGGCCTCCCAAAGTGCTGAGATTACAGGCGTGAGTCACCACACCTGGCCCATCCAGCTATTTTCATACATCCTCTGAAATCTAGGGGGGAGGTTCCAAAACCTCAATTATTAACTTCTGTGCACCTGCTGGCCCAACAGCACATGGAAGTCACCAAGGCCTGGAGCTTGCACCCTTTGAAGTAACAGCCTGCAGTACATTGGCCCATTTTAACCATGGCCAGAGCTGGAGTGGCTGGGACACAGGGCACCGAGTCCTGAGGCTGCACAGAGCAGCTGGGCCCTGGACCTGACTCACAAAATTATTTTTCCCTTCTCAGCCTCTAGGCCTGTGATGGGAGAGGCTGCTGTGAAGGTCTCTGACATGCCCTGGAAACCCCATGATCTTGGCTATTAACATTCAGCTCCTTGTTACTTATGCAAATTTCTGCAGCAGGCTTGAATTCTTCCCCAGAAAATGGGTTTTTCTTTTCTACCACATGGTCAGGCTGCAAGTTTTCCAAACCTTTATGCTCTGTTTCCCTTTTATACATTAGTTCCAATTTCAAGCCATCTATTTGTGAACAAATGTAACTGGATGCTTTCAGAATAAGCCAGGTCACCTCTTGAATGTTTTTCTGCTTAGAAATTTCTTCTGCCAGATACCCTAAATCATCTCTCTCAAGTTCAAAGTTCCACAGATCTCTGGGGCAGGGGCAAAATGCCACCAGTCTCTTTGCTAAAGCATAGCATGAGTAACCTTTGCTCCAGTTCCCAACAAGTTCCTCATCTCCATCTAAGACCACCTAAGCCTAGACTTTATCATCCATATCACTATTATCATTTTGGTCAAAACCATTCAACAAGTCCCTTGGAAGTTTCAAACTTTTGCACATCTTCTTGTTTTTTTCTGAGCCCTCCACAGTGTTCCAACCTCTGCCTGCTACCTAGTTCCAAAGTCACTTTCACATTTTCAGTTTATCTTTGTAGCAGTTCCCCACTCCCTAACAATTCTCTGTGTTAGTCCATTCTCACACTGCTATAAATATACTACCTGAGGCTGGGTAATTTCTACATAGAAGAGGTTTAATTGACTCATAGTTTGGCATGGCTGGGGAGGCCTCAGGAAACTTACAATCATGGTTTAAGGTGAGGGGGAAGCAAGGCGTGTCTTACATGGTAGCAGGAGACAGGGAGACAGTTAGGAAGTGCCACACTTTTTTTTTGAGATGGAGTCTCACTCTGTCACCCAGGCTGGAGTGCAGTGGTGGGATCTCGGCTTACTGTAAGCTCTGCCTCCCAGGTTCACGCCATTCTCCTGCTTCAGCCCCCCAAATAGCTAGGACTACAGGCAGCCGCCACCACGCCTGGCTGATTTTTTGTATTTTTTAGTAGAGACGGGGTTTCACCGTGTTAGCCAGGATGGTCTCGATCTTCTGACCTTGTGATTCACCCACCTCAGCCTCCAAAAGTGCTGGGATTACAGGTGTGAGCCACCATACCCAGCTGGGAAGTGCCACACTTTTAAAACCATCAGATTTTGTGAGAACTTACTATCATGAAAACAGCATGGAGGAAGCCTCTTCCATGATCCAATTACCTCCCAGCAGGTCTCTCCATCAACACATGGGGATTACAGTTTGCGATAAGATTTGGGTGGGGACACAGAGACAAATGATACCGGGACTGTAGACCAGGTAAGGCCTGATAGGCCATTGGAAGAGATTTGGGATTTTTGTAATTGCAATGGGAATTCCACTTTCTACTCTAGGCGCTGTCCTTTTTGCCCCCAATTTCTCATCTGATATTATTTTATCTGTCCCTTTCAGACTTCTGTCATCACCACTCTAAGACCTCATTGACAAGAGTAGAAATAACAATAAGTTTGTCTCATTAGGAGACATTTCTCTGCTCTTAACTTTCCTGATCTTTTAGTAGCATTTTATCAGCAGACCACTTCCTCTTTTTTCCATTGGCATGTGTGACACAACCTTTTATGGTTTTCTCCCACCTGAGACTTCTTCTCAGTCTCTTTCTTTTATGTATCTACTCCATATTTCTGAATAATTGTACACAGTCCTATGACTATGATATCACCTGTGTAGCAGCATCTCCCAAATATCATTGTCCTAGTCCTTCCCAGAACTCCAGTTTGATATATGAACTGCCCACTTGACCTCTTCACTTAGATCCTTAATATACATCTGAAACATAACATGGCTAAAATCAAACTCTTCTTTGGCCATCTTAAACTAGTGCTCTGACAGACTACACCATCTCAGTCACTGGCTCCCCTTTCCACTCAACTGCTTAGCATTATTCTTGATTATTCTCCTTCCCTTTTACCCTAATATAATTAATTCATTAGCAAGTACTGTCACTTTATGTCTAAAATACCCCTTTGGTCAGAACAATTTGCTCCATCTATAAGATGAGCAGCCTCACCCTAGCTACCATTATTGCTTTCTTATGCTAATTCCATAAGATTCTAGACAATCTGATTGGTTCCAATCTTACCCCTACAAATTCACTGTTTTCCAAATAACCAGAGTGATTTTCTTAGAATGTGAATTAGGGCATGTCACTCCACTACTTAAGTTTTTCTAGTGCCTTCACATCACACTTATAAAAAATGTTTCTAAAATGCTAATCTTAGATTCCAATTGCTACCTGCCCTTTTATGCTTACCTTTGCTCACTCTACTCATATTTAATAATTTGTAGGTTAAGTGGAAGTCTTCATAATTGTCAAATATATTGAGTTCATTTCCTCACACTTTTCCAAAATTTTAGTCAATATGTGTTAGAAATCCATCAAAGGGTTAGTTTCCACCACAACTATTTATTTTGAAAAAGTGAAAAATCAGGACAATAAACACCCTTATGTCCTTAATTGCACCAATTATTAACATGCCACATTTACACGTGCTGTCTTTCTTATATCCCTTAACACTTCAACATATAAATATGTATATATAGGCCTATATATATACATATACATATAGGCCTATATATATATTTTTTTGTATAGGATAATAATATTGTGATTGGAGAATGCCTATATATATATATATGCCTATATATATATAGTGATTGGAGAATGCCTATATAGGCATATATATATATATATATATATATATATATAGAGGCATATATATATATATATAGAGGCATATATATATATAGGCATATATATATATATAGGCATATATATATATATAGGCATTCTCCAATCACAATATTATTATCCTATACAAAAATTAAAAGTAATTCAATATTGCCTACTATCCAGTCCATATTCAAATTTCTCCAGTTGTCTCAAAAATGTCCTTTAAAGCTCTCTCAATTAGGATAAAAATAAAATTGTTTAAGTATTTTAAACAAATATATATATTAAAAAGAACTTTAACAGGAAAACAAGCTTATACCCAGATAGCCATTTCTGATGTTCTTTTATTTGTGAAGAGCTTGGTTTCCCTCTGGTATTACTTGTCTTGAAGATGTCCTTTGGTTTTTCTTATAGAGTAGATCTGTTGGTGATTAATTCTCTTAATTTGTCTTTATCTTAACTATCTTTATTTTGCCTTTATTCATAAAGGATATTGTCACTGGAAATGAAATTTTATTTTCCTTCAGCAACTTATTGAGATGTTGTTCATTGTTTTATAGCCTCTGTGGTTTCTGATGGGAGATCTGAGAAATACAAATTGTTGTTCCCTTGTGTGTTACATGTTGCTCTTCTATAGCTACTTTCAGGACTTTTTCTTCAGCTTTGAATTTCAGTAGTTTGATTATGGTGTTTCTAGACAATAAAAATAATTAATTTTATTTAAAGTTTGCTAATCTTCTTAGTCTGTAAATGTATGTCTTTCATAAGATTTGGGAATGTGTTGCCTATTATTTAAAATATTTGTCTTCTTCAATCTCTTCTTGACTTCAGGCATTCTAACTACATGCATGTTAGACTTTTTAAATATTGTCCTACAGGTCTCTCAGTCTCTATTCATTTAAAAACTTTTCTTCTGTCTGTTCTTCTGGGTAATTTCTATTTAATCTGCAAGTTCATGAGTTTATTGCTACCTTATCTGCACTCTGTTATTCAGGTTATCTAATTCATTTCATTCATTCAGATATTAATTTTTTAGCTCTAAAATTTTTGTTGTTTTACATAATTTTTATTTCTCCACTAAGATTTCCTGTTTTGCTTTATTTCTAGTGTGTGTTTTTTTTCTTTTTTTAATTTCATGGAGCATAGTTACCATAATACCTTTTATAAAAAAATTTTAATTTCCATAGGTTTTTGGAAAGCAGGTGGTATTTGGTTACATGAGTAAGTTCTTTAGTGGTGATTTGTGAGATTTTGGTGCACCCATCTCCCAAGCAGTATACACTGAACCCAATTTGTAGTCTTTTATCCCTTACCTCCTTCTCACCCTTTTCCCCTGAGTCCCCAACATCCATTGTATCATTTTTATGCCTTTGTTTCCTCATAGCTTAGCTCCCACTTATGAGTGAGAACATACAATGTTTGGTTTCCCATTCCTGAGCTACTTCACTTAGAATAATTGTCTCCAATCCCATCCAGGTTACTGTGAATGCTATTAATTCATTCCTTTTTATGGCTGAGTAGTATTCTATCATATATACATATGTGTATTTTATATATATATGTATATATACACACACGCACCACAGTTTATCCACTCGATTGATGGGCATTTGCGTTGGTTCCATATTGTTGCAATTGCAAATTATGCTGCTATAAACATCTGTGAACAAGTATCTCCTTTGTATAAGGACTTATTTTCCTCTGGTTAGATACCCAGTAGTGGAATTGCTGGATCAAATGGTAGTTCTATTTTTAGTTCTTTAAGGAATTTCCACACTGTTTTCCATAGTGGTTGTACTGGTTTACATTCCCACCAGCCATGTAGAAGTGTTCCCTTTTCTCTGCATCCCCGCCAACATCTAGTATTTTCCAATGTTTTGATGATGGCCATTCTTGGAGGAGTAAGGTGGTATCGCATTGTGGTTTTGCTTTTCATTTCCCTGATCCTTAGTGATGTTAAGCATTTTTTCATATGTTTGTTTGCCATTTGTATACTGCTTTTGAAAATGTCTATTCATATCCTTAGTCTACTTTTTGATGGGATTGTTTGCTTTTTTCTTGCTAATGTTATTGTGTTTGTTGTAGACTCTGGATATTAGTCCTTTGTCAGATATATAAATTATGAAGATTTTCTCCCACTCTGTGGGTTGTCTGTTTACTCTGTGGACTGTTCCTTTTGCCATGCAAAAGCTCTTTAGTTTAATTAAGTCCTAGCTATTTATCTTTTTTTATTGCATTTGCTTTTGGGTTCTTGGTCATAAAATCCCTGCTTAAGCCAATGTCTTGAAGGGTTTTTTTTTCGACGTTATCTTCTATAATTTTTATAGTTTTAGGTCTCAGGTCTCATAGTTAAGTCCTTGAGTTGATTTTTGTATAAGGTGAGAGATGAAGATCCAGTTTCATTCTCCTACATGTGCCTTGCCAATTATCCCAGAACAATTTGTTGAATAGGATGTCCTTTCCCCACTTTAGGTTTTTGTTTGCTTTGTCAATGATTAGTTGGCTGTAAGTATTTGGGTTTATTTCTGGGTTCTCTATTGTGTTCCATTGGTCTATGTGCCTATTTTTATACCAGCTGGAGTTTTCCTTTTTCCTGCCATCTTTTCCCAGTACTTCTGGTAGCCCTCCCCAAGGGCTACTGGACCTTGGTAGGACCCCAAGGACCCCTATGAGACAAGGCAGAAATGGCTCCCCAGGAAACCCAGAGAGTCCACGGGTCTTTTCCCACTGTTTCCTCTGCACCTGTATTTCTCTTGGCTCTCTAAATTGACTCAGGTCCAGGTAAGGTCAGAATCTTCTCCCACGATCTAGTCCTTCAGGTTCCTCAGTGGGGATGTGTGTTCAGGGACAGATGATCCCCCTTTCCCACTTCCACAGCTTGGGCACTCACAGTATTTGCAGTTTCTCCTGGATCCTGCAGGGGCAATCTGCTTCTTTCAGAGGGTCTGTGGGTTCTCTCAGCTTTCCTGTTTTATTCCTGAAGTAGTTCTGGGGCACAAGTTTATGATGTGAGTCTCCACACAGTGCTCTGTCCATCCACATGGGAGCGGCAATCTAGTCCTGCCTGCTATTCAGCATGATCCCTCAGTCTTCAGTTATCATAACACCTTTAAAGACTTTGTCTAATAACCCCAATAAATGTGTTACCCTGATGTCCTTCCCTTGAGAGTATGTCATGTTTTCCTGATTCCTTATATGTCAAGTAACTTGGACTGTGTCTGGCCAATATGACAGTGAATGTCATATTGTAGATTATGGGCTTTGCTACAATATTTTAGAGTATATCAGTGTTCTTGTTTTAACAAATAATCAACACAGTTAGGATCCAGTTGCAATTGCTATTTCACCTTCTATATGTGGTGATTCAAATTCTAATTCCCTGTGTTTTGCTTTGTATTTAAAGCGGTCAGTCTTAAGCATGCATACTTCAGGGGTTAGACTGAGACTTGTAAGTGTTTATATTCAAAATTAAAGAAAATTCAGGGAAAGCTCTTCCTCTGACAAGATTTTTCCCTCATATTTGTCCCTTTCTAATAATTACTCTGGCCAGTAATATGGCAGGGGGTTACCACTGGAGCTTTAGGCTCCTATCTGCACTATTCCACCACACACACACACACACACACAATAACAAAGGCAGGAAACTCACCCCATGCTGGTTACTTCACACTGAGTCCCCTTCATAATCTACCTACTTTTGTTTACCTTTCACATTTATCTAGTAGTTTTTTTTTCTTTTTCTTTTGTCCAGAGTTCATAGTTGTAATCAGTGGGAGACATGGACTGCCATAAAAGGACCAAATCTCCTAATCCAGCTACATTTCCATCAAAGCTCAGAATTTTCTATCAAAATTTTCTGAATTTTAGAGTTCATGCAGAGACACCAGGTGCTTCACTCTTATCTATCTTCTTCTATTTATAGATTTTTAATCAATGTTTTATAATTAATAGCAATTATCATTATTTTTGATGCTCAAATTTCCCCAAATTTGGCTAGTAAGAGCCTCTTCAGATGTCCCAGTCTCACTTATATTTTTTTAGTGCCAAGACTTCAAGTAGCCAGTTTTTTTCTGCTTGTTTTCATTTTTTCAAAGGAGTCTTGATCCCTTTTGGTGGAAAATGCTTTCTGGTTTTATGCTTGCATTTCCCAATCAAGATGCAATTCCTGATCAAGGCTAGCTAATGAATTTCTTTAAAATTTTGATAATTAAATAATTCAATGAATAAAAAAATCAGATAAATCTAGAAGATTAAGCATTATCCAAAGCAACTGGCCTATATTCATTTTAAAAATGTAATGTCTTCAGGAAAAGAGGGAGAGAAGGATAGTTTATTTTCTACAGATTGAAAGGGGTTAAGAAATATAACTACCAAATGTAATCTGTGGATCTCGATTGAATCCTGAAATAAAAATTTGAATAGCAGTGGCAGAAGAGTATTTAACACTGTTCTCAAAATTGATAGACATTTGTTCTCGTCATTAAACATAATTCATAAAATTCATTCTTCATGACATATACTTCAAGGATATGATCATTCTTAAAATTTAATAGGATTTGTTTTTCTCTCATTATCAAAGGTATTGCTAAACGTTCTGGAGCTAATACTAATTAAAATAAAAATTTCAAGCTGAATTTCAAAATAGATTTTCCTCAGACATAATTCTATGCTGTCCTAACAGTCTTAATCTTTTTTTTTAGAATTTAAATTATAAAGTGTAATAAAAAAATACCACCAGTGAACTGCTTATAACCTTGCTTTTTCAAAGTTAATTTTTTCCTTTGAATTTATGAACTTTGACAGAGTTTATTGCTGTAATTCATGACATCCTTGCAATTTTAGTCTTTTTCCCAGGTACCTAAAACTGACTGTAATTAAGCTTCTTTTTTTCCCCTTTATTTGAGGTAACCATCTTTAAGCAAATATATAAAGATAATAATATTTTATAAGTAATGAAAATGGACATTTTCTAATTTGTACAAAGTTAAAGTTTTTAACATGAGGGGATGTACAATTTACAATGTTATTGAAAGCCTTTTCTCTATCAAAATAATCATGTGATTTCTGTCTTTAGTTCTGTTTATATGATGAATCACATTTTTTTGGTTTGCATTTGTTAAACCAACCATGCATCCCAGGTGTAAAGCCTACCTTATTACTGTGGATTAGCTTTTTGATGTGCTGCTGAATTTTGTTTTCTAGTATTTTGTTGAGGATTTTTGAATCCATGTTCATCAAGGATATTGGCCTGAAGCTTTAGTTTTTTTTGTTGTGTCTCTGCCAGGTTTTTCTATCAGGATGATGCTGGCCTCATAGAATGAATTGGAGAGACTTCTCTCCTCAATCATGGGGAATAGTTTCAGTAGAAATGGTACCAGTTCTTCTTTGTACATCTGGCAGAATTTGGCTGTGAATCTGTCTGGTCCTGGGCTTTTATTGGTTGGTAGGCGATTTATTACTGATTCAATTTTGGAGGTTGTTATTGGTGTATTCAGGAATTCAGTTTCTTCCTGGTTTAGTCTTAGAAGGGTATATGTGTCCAGGAATTCATCCATTTCTTCTAGTTTCTCTAGCCTGTGTGCATAGAGGTGTTCATAGTAGTCTCTGATGGTTATTTGTATTTCTGTGGGGTTGGTGGTAACATCCCCCTTTTCATTTCCGATTGTGTTTTTTTTTGGATCTTCTCCCTTTTCTTCTTTGTCTAGATAATGGTTTATCCTATTAATTAAAAAAATGTCCTACATATCCTTGTTAACCTTGTGTCTTGTTGATCTGTCTAATATTGACATTGGGGTGTTAAAGTCTCCCATCATTAGTGTGTGCAAGTCTAAGTCTCTTTGTAGGTCTCTAAGGACTTGCCCTATGAATCTGGGTGCTCCTGTATTGGATGCATATGTATTTAGGATAGTTAGCTCTTCTTGTTGAATTGACCCCTTTACCATTATGTAGTGGCCTTCTTTGTCTCTTTTGATCTTTGCTGGTTTAAAGTCTGTTTTATCAGAAACTAGGATTACAACCCCTGCTTTTTTTCTTTCTTTTCATTTGCTTGGTAGATCTTCCTCCATCCCTTTATTTTGAGCCTATGTATGTCTTTGCACGTGAGATGGGTCTCCTGAATAAAGCACACTGATGGATCTTGACTCTTTATCCAATATGCCAGTCTGTGTCTTTTAATTAGGGTATTTAGCCCGTTTACACTTAAGGTTAATGTTGTTATGTTTGAATTTGATCCTGTCATTATGATGTTAGCTGGTTATTTTGACCATTAATTGATGCAGTTTCTTCATAGCATCGATGGTCTTTACAATTTGGCATGTATTTGCAGTGGTTGGTACTGGTTGTTCTTTCCATGTTTAGTGCTTTCTTCAGGAGCTCTTGTAAGGCAGGCCTGGTGGAGACAAAATCTCTCATCATTTGCTTGTTTGTAAAGGATTTTATTTCTCCTTCACTTATGAAGCTTAGTTTGGCTGGATATGAGATTCTGGGTTGAAAATTATTTTCTTTTTTTTATATATACATTTTCATTATACTTTAAGTTCTAGGGTACATGTGCATAACATGCAGGTTTGTTACATATGTATACATGTGCAATGTTGGTGTGCTGCATCCATTAACTCGTCATTTACTTTAGGTATATCTCCTAATGCTATCCCTCCCCCCTCCCCTGACCCCACAACAGGCCCTGGTGTGTGATGTTCCTCTTCCTGTGTCCAAGTGTTCTCATTGTTCAATTCCCACCTGTGAGTGAGAACATGCGGTGTTTGGTTTTTTTGTCCTTGAGATAGTTTGCTGAGAATGATGGTTTCCAGCTTCATCCATGTCCTCTTTTCTTTAAGAATGTTGAATATTGGCCCTCACTGTCTTCTGGCTTGTAAGGTTTCTGCTGAGAGATCTGCTGTTAGTCTGATGGGCACGGGCTTCTCTTTGTGGGTAACCTGACCTTTCTCTCTGGCTGCCCTTAACATTTTTTCCTTCATTTCAATCTTGGTGAATCTGACAATGACGTGTCTTGGGGTTGCTCTTCTCGAAGAGTATCTTTGTGATGTTCTCTGTATTTCCTGAATTTGAATGTTGGCCTGCCTTGCTAGGTTAGGGAAGTTCTCCTGGATAATATCCTAAAGAGTCTTTTCTAACTTGGTTCCACTCTCCCCATCACTTTCTAGTATACCAATCAAATATATATTTGGTCTTTTCACATAGTCCCATATTTCTTGGAGGCTTTGTTTGTTTCTTTTTACTCTTTTTTCTCTAATCTTGTCTTCTTGCTGTATTTCATTTACTTGATCTTCAATCACTGATATCTTTCTTCCACTTGATCAAATCAGCTATTGAAGCTTGTGCATGTGTCACAAAGTTCTCATGCTGTGGTCTTCAGCTCCATCAGGTCATTTAAGGTCTTCTCTACACTGTTTATTCTGGTTAGCCATTCCTCTAACCTTTTTTTCAAGGTTTTTAGCTTCCTTGCCATGGGTTAGAACATGCTCTTTTAGCTTGGAGAAGTTTGTTATTACTGACCTTCTGAAGCCTACTTCTGTCAACTCATCAAACTCATTCTCCATCCCGTTTTGTTCCCTTGCTGGCGAGGAGCTGTGATCCTTTGGAGAAGAAGAGGCACTCTGGTTTTTGGAATTTTCAGCTTTTCTGCTCTGGTTTCTCCCCATCTTTGTGGTTTTATCTACCTTTGGTCTTAGCTGTTGGTAATCTACAGATGGGGTTTTTGTGTGGATGTCCTTTTTGTTGATGTTTATGCTATTCATTTCTGTTTGTTAGTTTTCCTTCTAACAGTCAGGACCCTGAGCTGCAGGTCTATTGGAGTTTGCTGGAGGTCCACTCCAGACCCTGTTTGCCTGGGTATCACCAGCGGAGGCTTCAGAACAGCAAATATTGCTGCCTGATCCTTCCTCTGGAAGCTTCATCCCAGGGGGTCACCAACCTGTTTGAGGTGTCTGTCAGCCCCTCCTGGGAGGCATCTCCCAGTCAGGCTACAAAGGGGTCAGGGACCTGCTTGAGGAGGCAGTCAGTCCATTCTCAGAGCTCAAATGCTGTGCTGAGAGAACCACTGCTCTCTTCAGAGCTGTTAGACAAGGATGTTTAAGTCTACAGAAGCTGTCTGTTGCCTTTTGTTCTGCTATGTCTTGCCCCAAGAAGTGGAATCTAGTGAGGCAGTAGGGCTTGCTGAGCTGTGGTGGAACTCAGCTCTGGACCAAGCAGACCTAATAGACATCTACAGAACTCTATACCCCAAATCAATAGAATATACACTCTTCTCAGCACCACATTGCACTTATTCTAAAATTGACCACATAATTGGAAGTAAAACACTCCTCAGCAAATGTAAAAGAACAGAAATCATAGCAAACTATCTCTCAGGCCACAGTGCAATCAAATTAGAACTCAGGATTAATAAAATCCCTAAAAACTGCACAACTACATGGAAATTGAACAATCTGCTCCTGAATGACTACTGGGTAAATAACAAAATGAAAGCAGAAATAAAGATGTTCTTTGAAACCAATGAGAACAAAGACACAACATACCAGAATCTCTGGGACACATTTAAAGCAGTCTGTAGAGGGAAATTTACAGCACTAAATGCCCACAAGAGAAAGCAGGAAAAATCTAAAATCGACACTCTAACATCACAAGTAAAAGAACTAGAGAAGCAAGAGCAAACAAATTCAAAAGCTAGCAGAAGGCAAAAAATATCTAAGATCAGAGCAGAGCTGAAGGAGTTAGAGACACAAAAACCCTTCAAAAAATAAATGAATCCAGAAGCTAGTTTTTTGAAAAGATCAACAAAATTGATAGACTGCTAGCAAGACTAATAAAGAAGAAAAGAGAGAAGAATCAAATAGACACAATAAAAAATGATAAAGGTGATATCACCACTGATCCCACAGAAATACAAACTACCATCAGAGAATACTATAAACACCTCTATGCAAAAATTTAGAAGAAATAGATAAATTCCTAGACACATACACCCTCCTGAGACTAAACCAGGAAGAAGTTGAATCTCTGAATAGACCAATAACAGGTTCTAAAATTGAGGCAATAATTAATAGTCTACCAAGCAAAAAAAGTCCAGGACCAGATGGATTCATAGCTGAAGTCTACCAGAGGTACAAAGAGGAGCTGGTACCATTCCTTCTGAAACTATTCCAATCAATAGAAAAAGAGGGAATCCTCCCTAATTTGTTTTATGAGGCCAGCATCATCCTGATACCAAAGCCTGGCAGAGACACAACAAAAAAAGAGAATTATAGGCCAATATCCCTGATGAACATCAATGTAAAAATGCTCAATAAAATACTGGCAAACCTAATCCAATAGCACATCAAAAAGCTTATCCACCATGATCAAGTTGGCTTCAACATAACTTGCTGGCAGGATGCAAGGCTGGTTCAACATAAACAAATCAATAAATGTAATCCATCACATAAACAGAACCAATGACAAAAACCACATTGTTATCTCAATAGATGCAGAAAGAGCCTGTGACAAAATTCAACAGTGCTTCATGTTAAAACTCTCAACAAACTAGGTATTGATGGAACTTATCTCAAAATAATAAGAGCTATTTATGACAAGCCCACAGCCAATATCATACTGAATGGGCAAGAACTGGAAGCATTCCTTTTGAAAACCAGCACAAGACAAGGATGCCCTCTCTCACCACTCCTATTCAACACAGTATTGGAAGTTCTGGCTAGGGGAATCAGGCAAAAGAAAGAAATAAAGGGTATTACATTAGGAAAAGATGAAGAAGAGGAAGTCAAATGGTCTCTGTTTGCAGATGACATGATTGTATATTTAGAAAATCCCATTGTCTCAGCCCAAAATCTCCTTAAGCTGATAAGCAACTTCAGCAAAGTCTCAGGATACAAAATCAATGTGCAAAAATCACAAGCATTCCTATGCACCAATAATAGTCAAACAGAGAGTAAATCATGAGTGAACTCCCATTCACAATTATTACAAAGAGAATAAAATACCTAGGAATGCAACTTACGAGGGATGTGAAGGACTTCTTCAAGCAGAACTACAAACCACTGCTCAATTAAATAAAAGAGGACACAAACAAATAGAAGAACATTCCATGCTCATGGATAAGAAGAATCAATATTGTGAAAACGGTCATACTGCCCAAGGTAATTTATAGATTCAATGCTATTCCCATCAAGCTACCACTGACTTGCTTCACAGAATTGGAAAAAACTACTTTAAAGTTCATATGGAACCAAAAAAGAGCCCACATAGTCAAGACAATCCTAAGCAAAAAGAACAAAGCTGGAGGCATCATGATACCTGACTTCAAACTATACTACGAGGCTACAGTAACCAAAACAGCATGGTACTGGTACCCAAACAGAGATATAGACCAATGGAACAGAACAGAGGCCTCAGAAATAACACCACACATCTACAACCATCTGATCTTTGACAAAGCTGAGAAAAACAAGAAATGGGGAAAGGATTCCCTATTTAATAAATGGTGCTGGGAAAACTGGCTAGCCATATGTAGAAAGCTGAAAATGGATCCCTTCCTTACACCATAAACACAAATTAATTCAATATGGATTAAAGACTTAAATGTAAGACCTAACACCATAAAAACCCTAGAAGAAAACCTAGGCATTACCATTCAGGACACAGGCATGGGTGAAGACTTCATAACTAAAACACCAAAAGCTATGGCAACAAAAGCCAAAATAGACAATGGGATCTAATTAAACTAAAGAGCTTCTGCACAGCAAAAGAAACTACCATCAGAGTGAACAGGCAACCTACAGAATGGGAGAAAATTTTTGCAATCTACCTATCTGACAAATGGCTAATATCCAGAATCTACAAAGAACTTAAACAAATTTACAAGAAAAAAACAAACAACCCCATCAAAAAGTGGGCAAAAGATATGAACAGACACTTCTGAAAAGATGACATCTATGCCACCAAGAGACGTAGGAAAAATGTTCATCATCACTGGCCATCAGAGAAATGCAAATCAAAACCACAATGAGATACCATCTCATGCCAGTTAGAATGGCGATCATTAAAAAGTCAGGAAACAACAGGTGCTGGAGAGGATGTGAAGAAGTAAGAACAGTTTTACACTGTTGGTAGGAGTGCAAATTAGTTCAACCATTGTGGAAGAAAGTGTGGTGATTCCTCAAGGATCTAGAAGTAGAAATACCATTTGATCCAGTGATCCCATTACTGGGTATATACCCAGAGGATGATAAATCATTCTACTATAAAGACACATGCACACATATGTTTATTGTGGCACTATTCACAATAGCAAAGACTTGGAACCAACCCAAATGTCCATCATTGACAGACTGGATAAAGAAAATGTGGCACATATACACCATGGAATGCCATGCAGCCATAAAAAAGGATGAGTTCGTGTCCTTTGCAGGGACATGGATGAAGCTGGAAACCATCATTCTAAGCCAACTATCACAAGAACAGAAAACCAAACACTGCATGTCCTCACTCATAGGTGGGAATTGAACAACAAGAGCACATGGACACAGGGCGGGGAACATCACACACTGGGGCCTGTCGGGGAGTGGGGGGCTGGGGGAAGGATAGCATTAGGAGAAGTACCTAATGTAAATGACAAATTGATGGGTGCAGCAAACCAACATGGCACATGTATACCTATGTAACAAACCTGCACCTTGTGTACATGTATGCTAAAACTTAAAGCATAAACAAAAACAAAAACAAAAACATAAAAGCCCCTCCTAGATTGGTTGGTCTTTTGAATTTTTTTAATGTCTCAGTCTTCTTCAGTTAAGTTCTGATTTTGGTGATTTTTTTTGTCTTTGGCTAGCTTTGGGGTTGATTTTCTCTTGCTTATCTAGTTCCTTTTGTTGTGCTGTTAGGTTGCTAATTTGAAATCTTTATAACCTTTTGATGTGGGTGTTTAGTGTTATAAATTTTGCTCTTAACACAGCTTTAGCTGTGTCCCAGGGATTCTGGTATGTTGTGTTTTTGTTCTCTTTACTTTCAAAGAACTTCTTGATTTCTTTCTCCATTACATTATTTACCCAAAAGTCATTCAGGAAGAGCTTTTAAAATTTCTATGTAATTGTGTTTTTGAATGAGTTTCTTAGTCTTGATTTCTATTTTTACTGTACTGTGGTTTGAGAATCTCTCTTTTTTTCTTAGTTAGTCTGGCTAAAGTTTTGTCAATTTTGTTGAGCTTTTCAAAAAACCAACTTCTGGCTGGGCATGATGACTCATACCTGTAATTTCAGCATTTTGGAGACCAAGGTGGGTAGATCACTTGAGGCCAGGAGCTCGAGACCAGCCTGGCCAACATGGTGAAATACTGTCTCTACTAAAAATACAAAAATTTACCAGGCATGGTGGTGGGCACCTTAATCCCTGCTACTCAGGAGGCCAAGGCAGGGGAATCACTTGAACCCAGGAGGCTGAGGCTGCCATAAACCAAGATTGCATCACTGAACTCCAGCCTGGGAGACACAGTGAGACCCAGTCTCAAAAAAGAAAAAACAATGAAAAACAAAAAACTAACTTCTGTTTTATTGATCTGTTGTTTTGTTTTCTTCATTTCTTTTTTTTTTTTTTTTTTTTAAAACAACTCTATTTTATTTAATCATGTCAATTTGGGCTTGGCTCAGCTGGGCAGTTCTTTTTTTTTTATTTTTTTTAATTTTTTTTATTTTTTTTATTTTTTTTAATTTTTATTTATTATTATTATTATTATTATTATTATTATTATTATTATACTTTAGGCTCTATGGTACATGTGCACAACGTGCAGGTAAGTTACATATGTATACATGTGCCATGCTGGTGCGCTGCACCCACCAACTCGTCATCTAGCATTAGGTATATCTCCCAATGCTATCCCTCCCCCCTCCCCCCACCCCACAACAGTCCCCAAAGTGTGATGTTCCCCTTCCTGTGTCCATGTGTTCTCATTGTTCAATTCCCACCTATGAGTGAGAATATGCGGTGTTTGGTTTTTTGTTCTTGTGATAGTTTACTGAGAATGATGATTTCCAATTTCATCCATGTCCCTACAAAGGACGTGAACTCATCATTTTTTATGGCTGCATAGTATTCCATGGTGTATATGTGCCACATTTTCTTAATCCAGTCTATCATTGTTGGACATTTGGGTTGGTTCCAAGTCTTTGCTATTGTGAATAATGCCGCAATAAACATACGTGTGCATGTGTCTTTATAGCAGCATGATTTATAGTCCTTTGGGTATATACCCAGTAATGGGATGGCTGGGTCAAATGGAATTTCTAGTTCTAGATCCCTGAGGAATCGCCACACTGACTTCCACAAGGGTTGAACTAGTTTACAGTCCCACCAACAGTGTAAAAGTGTTCCTATTTCTCCACATCCTCTCCAGCACCTGTTGTTTCCTGACTTTTTAATGATTGCCATTCTAACTGGTGTGAGATGGTATCTCATTGTGGTTTTGATTTGCATTTCTCTGATGGCCAGTGATGGTGAGCATTTTTTCATGTGTTTTTTGGCTGCATAAATGTCTTCTTTTGAGAAGTGTCTGTTCATGTCCTTCGCCCACTTTTTGATGGGGTTGTTTGTTTTTTTCTTGTAAATTTGTTGGAGTTCATTGTAGATTCTGGATATTAGCCCTTTGTCAGATGAGTAGGTTGCGAAAATTTTCTCCCATTTTGTAGGTTGCCTGTTCACTCTGATGGTAGTTTCCTTTGCTGTGCAGAAGCTCTTTAGTTTAATTAGATCCCATTTGTCAATTTTGGCTTTTGTTGCCATTGCTTTTGGAGTTTTAGACATGAAGTCCTTGCCCATGCCTATGTCCTGAATGGTATTGCCTAGGTTTTCTTCTAGGGTTTTTATGGTTTTAGGTCTAACATTTAAGTCTTTAATCCATCTTGAATTAATTTTTGTATAAGGTGTAAGGAAGGGATCCAGTTTCAGCTTTCTACATATGGCTAGCCAGTTTTCCCAGCACCATTTATTAAATAGGGAATCCTTTCCGCATTTCTTGTTTTTGTCAGGTTTGTCAAAGATCAGATAGTTGTAGATATGTGGCGTTATTTCTGAGGGCTCTGTTCTGTTCCATTGATCTATATCTCTGTTTTGGTACCAGTACCATGCTGTTTTGGTTACTGTAGCCTTGTAGTATAGTTTGAAGTCAGGTAGCGTGATGCCTCCAGCTTTGTTCTTTTGGCTTAGGATTGACTTGGCGATGCGGGCTCTTTTTTGGTTCCATATGAACTTTAAAGTAGTTTTTTCCAATTCTGTGAAGAAAGTCATTGGTAACTTGATGGGGATGGCATTGAATCTGTAAATTACCTTGGGAAGGATGGCCATTTTCATGATATTGATTCTTCCTACCCATGAGCATGGAATGTTCTTCCATTTGTTTGTATCCTCTTTTATTTCCTTGAGCAGTGGTTTGTAGTTCTCCTTGAAGAGGTCCTTCACATCCCTTGTAAGTTGGATTCCTAGGTATTTTATTCTCTTTGAAGCAATTGTGAATGGGAGTTCACTCATGATTTGGCTCTCTGTTTGTCTGTTATTGATGTATAAGAATGCTTGTGATTTTTGTACATTGATTTTGTATCCTGAGACTTTGCTGAAGTTGCTTATCAGCTTAAGGAGATTTTGGGCTGAGACAATGGGGTTTTCTAGATATACTATCATGTCATCTGCAAACAGGGACAATTTGACTTCCTCTTTTCCTAATTGAATACCCATTATTTCCTTCTCTTGCCTAATTGCCCTGGCCAGAACTTCCAACACTATGTTGAATAGAAGTGGTGAGAGAGGGCATCCCTGTCTTGTGCCAGTTTTCAAAGGGAATGCTTCCAGTTTTTGCCCATTCAGTATGATATTGGCTGTGGGTTTGTCATAAATAGCTCTTATTATTTTGAGATACGTCCCATCAATACCTAATTTATTGAGAGTTTTTATCATGAAGGGTTGTTGAATTTTGTCAAAGGCCTTTTCTGCATCTATTGAGATAATCATGTGGTTTTTGACTTTGGTTCTGTTTATATGCTGGATTACATTTATTGATTTGCATATATTGAACCAGCCTTGCATCCCAAGGATGAAGCCCACTTGATCATGGTGGATAAGCTTTTTGATGTGCTGCTGGATTCTGTTTGCCAGTATTTTATTGAGGATTTTTGCATCAATGTTCATCAAGGATATTGGTCTAAAATTCTCTTTTTTTGTTGTGTCTCTGCCAGGCTTTGGTATCAGGATGATGCTGGCCTCATAAAATGAGTTAGGGAGGATTCCCTCTTTTTCTATTGATCGGAATAGTTTCAGAAGGAATGGTACCAGCTCCTCCTTGTACCTCTGGTAGAATTCGGCTGTGAACCCATCTGGTCCTGGACTTTTTTTGGTTGGTAAGCTATTGATTATTGCCACAATTTCAGCTCCTGTTATTGGTCTATTCAGAGATTCCACTTCTTCCTGGTTTAGTCTTGGGAGAGTGTATGTGTTGAGGAATTTATCCATTTCTTCTAGATTTTCTAGTTTATTTGCGTAGAGGTGTTTGTAATATTCTCTGATGGTAGTTTGTATTTCTGTGGGATCAGTGGTGATATCCCCTTTAACACCCCACTGTCAACATTAGACAGATCAACGAGACAGAAAATCAACAAGGATACCCAGGAATTGAACTCAGCTCTGCACCAAGCAGACCTAATAGACATCTACAGAACTCTCCACCCCAAATCAACAGAATATACATTTTTTTCAGCACCACACCACACCTATTCCAAAATTGACCATATACTTGGAAGTAAAGCTCTCCTCAATAAATGTAAAAGAACAGAAATTATAACAAACTATCTCTCAGATCACAGTGCAATCAAGCTAGAACTCGGGATTAAGAATCTCACTCAAAACCGCTCAACTACGTGGAAACTGAACAACCTGCTCCTGAATGACTACTGGGTACATAACAAAATGAAGGCAGAAATAAAGATGTTCTTTGAAACCAACGAGAACCAAGACACAACATACCAGAATCTCTGGGATGCATTCAAAGCAGTGTGTAGAGGGAAATTTATAGCACTAAATGCCCACAAGAGAAAGCAGGAAAGATCCAAAATTGACACCCTAACATCACAATTAAAAGAACTAGAAAAGCAAGAGCAAACACATTCAAAAGCTAGCAGAAGGCAAGAAATAACTAAAATCAGAGCAGAACTGAAGGAAATAGAGACACTAAAAACCCTTCAAAAAATAAATGAATCCAGGAGCTGGTTTTTTGAGAGGATCAACAAAATTGATAGACCACTAGCAAGATTAATAAAGAAAAAAAGAGAGAAGAATCAAATAGATGCAATAAAAAATGTTTTCTTCATTTCAAATTCATTTATTGCTGCTCTGTTTTTTTATTATTTCTTTATTCTACTCATTTGGGATTTGGTTTCCCCTTATTCTTATAGTTCTTTAAGATTCATCATTAAGTTGTTAATTTGAAGTTTTTCTTTCTTTGATGAACTCATTTATAGCTATAAACTTACCTCTTAATGCTTCTTTCTCTGTATCCCCTAGGTTTGGGTATGTTGTGTTTCCATTATCATATGTTTCAATACATTTTAAACTATTTTTCTCAATTTCTTAATTGACTCACTGGTCGTTTAGGAGGATATTGTTTAATTTCCATGTGTTGGAAGGTACAGTGTCCAAAATTCCTTTTGCTTTTAATTTCTAGTTTCAGTCCATTGTGGTCATAGATGCTTGATAATATTTCAGTTTTTTTTGAATGTTTTAAGACTTGTTTTGTGACTGAATACATGGTCTATCCTTGAGGATGATCCTTGTGCTGATGATAAGAATGTGTATTCTGCAGCCATTCAATGAAATGTTCTATAAATATCTATTGGGTTCTACAGTGCAGATTAAGGCTCTTGTTTCTTTGTTGTCTTTCTGTCTAGAAGATCCCACAAATGCTGAAAGTGAGGTGTTCAAGTCTCCAGCTGTTATTGTATTTGGGAACATCTCTCTTTTTAGCTGTAATAATATTAGCTTTCTGTACTGGGATATTAATATTTTTTCTCTAGGTTTGGGAAGTTCTGTGTTATAAGCATGGGTCTTCCAGTGTTGAGTACATATATATTTAAAATCGTGATATCCTCTTGCTGAAATGACACCTTTATCATTATATAATGACCTTCTTTGTCTCTTCAAATAATTTTTGTCTTGAAGTCTATTTTGTTTGATATAAGTGCAGCTACTCCTGCTCTTTTTTTGGCTTCTATTGACATGGAATATCTTTTTCAGTTTATCTGTGTTTTTCTAGGTGAAGTGTGTTTCTTATAGGAAATGGATCACTGGGTCTTTTTTAAAATTCATTAAGCCATTTTTGGTGTCTTTTTATTGGAGAATTAAACCATTTACATTCAAAGTTATTCTTAGTAATTAAGGAGTTACTCCTGTTATTTTGTTATTTGTTTTCTTGTTATTTTGTGGTCCTCTCTTCTTTTCTTCCTTCCTGTCTTTCTTTCAGTGAAGGTAATTTTTCTGATGGTAAGATTTAATCTCTCCTTTTTATTTTTTTGTGTGCCAGTTACGTTTTTTAATTTGAAGTCACTACAAGGCTTGCAGATCCTATCTTATAGCCCTTTATTTAAGCTGATAACAACTTAACAGTGTTTGCACAAACAAAAAGAAAACTAATAAAAACTCTATACCTTAACTTTGCCTCTTACTTTTTAACTTTTGTTGTTTTTATTTTTATCTTATCCTAATGTTTATGTCTTGAAAATTTATTTTTTTTTATTGGTTTATCATTTAGTCTTTCTACTTAAGATAAAAGTAGTTTACACACAACAGTCACAGTGTTATAATATTCTGTATTTTCCTGTGAACTTACTATTACCAGTGAGTTTTGTACCTTAAAATGATTTCTCTTTGCTCGTGAACATATTTTTCTTTGAGATAGAGGTACTCCCTTCACTATTTATTGTAGGACAGATCTGCTGTTGATAAAATCCCTCAGCTTTTGTTTGCTTGGGAAACATCTTCATATGTTTCTCCTTCATATTTGAAGGATATTTTTTCCAGATTTACTATTCTAGGGTGTACATGTTTTTTCTTTCAGCACTTTAAATATGTCATGCCACTTTCTCCCAGCCTGTAAGGTCTCCACTGAAAAGGCTGCTGCCACGCATATTAGAGCTCCATTGTATGTTATTGGTTTCTTTTTCTCTTGCTGATTTTAGGATCCTTTTTTTATCCTTGACCTTTGGAAGTTTGATTATTAAATGCCTTGAAGTAGCTTTCTTTGGATTTAATCTGCTTGGTATTCTATAACCTTCATATACTTGGATATTAATGTTTTTCTCTAGGTTTGAGAAGTTCTGTGTTATAACCATGGTGTACTTGGATGTTGATTTTTTTCTCTAGGTTTTGGAAGTTCTCTGTTATTATCCCTTTGAATAATATTTCTACCTCTGTCTCTTTCTCTAACTCCTGTTTAGGGCCAATAGCTTCTAGATTTGCCATTTTGAGGCTATTTTCTAGTTCTTGTAGGCATGCTTCATTGTTTTTTATTCTTTTTTCTTTTGTCTCCTCTGACTGTATTTTCAAATAGCCTGTCTTCGAGCTCACTAGATCTTTCTTCTACTTAATCAATTGTGGTATTAAAATGCTCTGGTGCATTTTTCAGTATGCCAATTGCATTTTTCAACCCTATAGTCTCAGCTTGATTAATTTTAATTATTTCAGTCTCTTTGTTAAATTAATCTGATAGAATTCTGAATTCCTTCTCTGCATTATCTTAAATTTCTTTGAATTCCCTCAAAACAGCTATTTTGAATTCTCTGTCTGAAAGGTCACATATCTGTGGTTCTCCAGGATTAGTCCCTGTTGCCTTATTTAGTTTGTTAGGTGAGGTCATATTTTCCTGGATCGTCTTAATGCTTTTGGATGTTTGTCTGTGTCTGGGCATCAAATAATTAGGTATTTACTGTAGTCTTCGCAGTGTGGGTTTGTTAGTGCTTGTCCTTCTTGGGAAGGCTTTCTAGGTGTTTGAAAGGATTTTGGTTTCATGATTTAAGCTGCATCTGCTTCAGGGGACAGCCTAAGCCAGTAACACTGTGGTTTTTGCAAACTTGTAGAGTTTACTCTCTTGGTGGCCTTGGATAAAATCCAAAATAATTCTGTGGATTACCAGGTGGAGACTCTTGTTCTCTTCCCTTACTTTCTCCCAAACAGAATTTCTCTCACTGTTCAGAGCTGCCTGGTACTGGGGGTGAAGTGACACAAGCACCCCTGTGGCCACCATTACTGGAACTGTGCTGGGTCAGACCTGAATACAGTATAGCACTGGGTCTTGCCCGTGGCCCACTATAACTACTACCTGGCTAATGCCTATTTGTACTCAAGGCCATGGGGTTTTACAATCAGCAGTTGGTGAAGCTAGCCAGGCTTGTATACTTCCCTTCAGGGTGATGAGTCCCCTCAGGCCCCAGATGGGTCCAGCAGTGCCACGTGAAGTAGGAACTAGAATCAAAAACCCTAGAAGTCAATCTTGTGTTCTATTGTACTGTGGCAGGACTGTCACTGAAGCCACAAGACACTGTCCTTCCCACTCTTTCTTCTCCTTTCCTTAGGCAGGGAGCCTTGCTCTGTAGCCACTGCCATATTAGGCCTACAGGGAGTACTGCCAGGCTATTGTCGATGTTCCCTTAAGCCTCAAGGGCTCTTAAGTCAGCTTGTGGTAAATGCTGCCTAATCTGGGACTCACCCTTCAGGGAAGTGGGCTCCCCTCTCACCAAGGAAGGTGTAGAAGATGCTATGCAAGATTGAAGGCCTAGAATCAGGGATCTCAAGAACCCACTTGGAGCTCTACACTTCTGTGTCTGAGCTGGTAACCAACATGCAAGACAAAGTCCCCTTTACTTTTTCTGCCACTTTTCTCAAGAAAAGGATTTTCTCCCCATAGCCATTATAGCTGGGAACATGCTGAGTCTCACCTGAAGCTAGATATTCTCAGTCTCACCCAAGGCCAATGGCATAGTATTTGTGTATTGCTGCTGGTTAGTCAGAGCCCAAGGGCTCTTTATTCAGAAGGTGATGGGTCTGCATGGATCTAGTTCCTTTCCTTTAAGGCAGTGAGTTCCCCTCTGGCCCACGGTGTGTCTAGAAATGTTATTTGGGATCTAGGGCTTGGAATAGGGAACTCATGACTCTGACTGGTGACCTGTCCTGATGTGGTTGAGCTAATATCCAAGATGCAAGACAAGGTCCTCTTACTCTTCCCTCTTCTCTCCTCAAGCAGAAGGAAGGGGTCTCTTTTGGAGCTGTGAGTTGTGCAGCCTGATGTTGGATAAAGGGTGACAGAAGATAAAGGGTGACAGAAGATAAAGGGTGACAGAAGAACTCCCTTAGTTGCCTGGGCTAATGTATCACTAGGTTGTGTGCTTCTCGTGTTCACTGGCTCTAAGCCCAGTTCAGCATTAGGACCTTCAAGTTTATTTAGAGCTCCAGATTACTTTAGTCCATGATAACAGGGCTTGCCTGAATTCAGGCTTTGACTGCTGGAATGGGTGATTCCCCTCTGTCTAGGGCTGGCTTAAATTCTGTCCATAGGTGAGTGTCAGCTCATTTCAGCCTGGTTTTTCTTTCTGCTATGACAGAGTAGCACTGATTTCAATGCAACATATCACAGCCCCTGTGCTCACCTTCTCCTAAGCACACAGATTCTCTTTCTGCACATGCAGTTATGCTGGGGGATGGAGAAGGCATGGGCTTGGTAATTCAAGACTGTCTTTTCTACCTTTTTTTAGTGACTCTTTCAGCAATATGAATATAAAACCAGGTACTGTGAGTGCTCACTTGATGCTTGGATCTTATGAAAGTGCTTTTCTTGTGTGTAGATAGTTGTTAAATTGGTATTCTTGTAAGGAGGTTTGATGATTGGTGGAGCCTCCTGTTTGTTCATCTTGCTCTACCCCTCCTCACCTATAAACAGTTTTATAATCTGTAAATCTACATTTTATAATCTACCATACATGAATTGGTGAAGGTTTAGATTATATAGATCTGTAAAGTTTTAGGAACATAAAAGTTGGAAAATTAATTTTAGTTAGTTTAGCCATTTGAAATTGCATTTGGTTACTTGTAACAGCCAGTTATAGTAGCTTATATAATCAAGTGGTTTACTCTCTTGTGATAAAATATCTAAAAGTAGGCTCACCAATAAGCCATAAAGTCATCAATGTCCTAGGTTTCTTCTGATTATCTGCCTTGCCCTTTTTTAATGTGCTCCATCCTTGAGGTTGCTCCATGACTATAACAAGGCTTCTAGAACTCCAGCCATCTTATTCACTTTCCAGGAAGAAAGTAGGGGAAGAGAAGGGGGCAAAAAGGAACTTTCCCTAGTTGCATAATCTTCTTGGAAATCTCTTTTAAAAGAATTTCAGAAGTCTTACCCATTGATTTCCATTTTCATACTATCTATCACACCTAAATGCAAAGGAGCTCATTGCCACTTTGAATAAGAACAGATCTGTGTTACTAAAGATGAGAAGAGTGGGTATTGGATAAACTGATAGCAATCTCTGCCAGAGGTTCTTTCCCCTCTCATTCTGCAAAGCGTACCTTTTCCCTCCATTCTATATGTAAAAATAATTTTCCAACAGCTAACTAGGAAGGTGGAAGATATCTATAAATCACTGCTCAAAGAAATCAGAGATGATACAAACAAATGAAAAAACATTCTATGCTCATGGATAGGAAGAATCAATGTCATTAAAATGGCCATAATTTCCAAAACAATTTATAGACTCAATGCTATTCCTGTTAAACTACCATTGGGATTCTTCACAGAACCAGAAAAAACTATTTAAATTTCATGTGGAACAAAGAAAGAGCCCAAATAGCCAAGGCAATCCTAAAAAAAAAACAAAGCTGGACATACGCTACCCAACTTCAAACTGTACTATGGGTCTACAGTAACCAACACAGCATGGTACTAGTACAAAAGCAGACACATAGACCAATGAAATAGAATAAGGAACCCAGAAATAAGATTGTACACCTACAGCAATCTGATCTTAGACAACCCTGGCAACAAAGAGCAATGGAAAGGGGATTCTCTATTCAATAAATGGTGCTGGGAGAACTGGCTTGCCATGTGCAGAAGATTGAAATGGGACCCTTTCCTTAAATCATATACAAAAATAAATTCAAGTTGAATTAAAGACTTCAATGTAAATCGCAAAAGTATAAAAACCCTATAAAAATGGAAGACAGTATCATTCAGGACATAGGCATGAGCAAAGATTTCATGATGGAGATGCCAAAAGCAATTGCAACAAAAGCAAAAGTCGACAAATGGGATCTAATGAAACGTAAGAGCTTCTGCACAGAAAAGGAACTATCAACAGAGTAAACAGACAACCTACAGAATGGGAGACAATTTTTGAAAACTATGCATCTGACAAAGGTCTAATATCTAGCATCTATAAAGAACTTACACAAATTTACAAGAAAAAACATTAAAAAGTGGAGAAAGGACACAAACAGACACTTTTCAAAAGAAGACATACGTATGGCCAATAGGCATATAAAAATTACTAATCATTAAAGGAGAGCAAATCAAAACCACAATGCGATACCATCTCACACTAATCTGAATGACTATGATTAAAAAGTCAAAACAAAACAGATGCTGGTGAGGTTGTGGAGGAAAAGGAATGCTTAAACACTTTCGGTAGGAGTGTAAATTAGTTCAACCACTGTGGAAGACAGTGTGGCGATTCCTCAAAGACCAAAGACACAAATGCCATTTGATCCAGCAATCCCATTACTGCATATATACACAGAGGAATAGAAATTATTCTATTATAAAGACACATACTCTCATATGTTCATTGCAGCACTATTCACAATAGCAAAACCATGGCATCAACCTAAATGCCCACTGATGATAGATTTGATAAATGGTATATAGACCATAAAGAAAATATGGTACTTATACATTGTGAATACTATGCAGTTATAAAAAATGAGATCATGTCCTTTGCAGGGACATGAATAGAGCTGGAGGTCATATTCTTAGCAAACTGACACAGGAACAGAAAACCAAATATTGTATGTTCTCACTTATAAGTAGGAGCTAAATGATGAGAACATATGGACACAGAGAGGGGAACAACACACACTGGGGCCTATTGGAAGGTGAAGAGTGGGAGGAGGGAGAGAATCAGGAAAAATAACTAATGGGGGCGATAAAATAATCTTAAAGCAAACCCCCATGACACAAGTTTACCTGTGTAACAAACCTATGCATGTATCCCTGAACTTAAAATAAAACTTTAAAAAATGGTATTAATCTCTAAAAAAAATTCCAGGAAAATATTTTAATATAAAAATATGTCTTTAAAAAATTAAAATCACTGTTGTTTAGGTACTTATTTGCATTTGTTTGCTAATTAATATTATAATATCATAAAGTTTTAACCCTGAAGAAACATTAACAATTACTGTTTCCGTGTGAGCTATTCAAAGCATGGTTCAGATTAGTGCCAACTAATGGACTATTTCTTTTCTTCACTTAAGTATAAAAATTAAGAGTAAGAGTAAATGTTTCAATAACTTTATAGAAATTTGACTGATTAATAATATACATATATAATTTAATAATTAAGATGATATATTTTGTCTTTATTTCTCTAGTAGTCACTTTGATTGTATTTTACCAAATTATTAATTCATGACACATCGGAAATTTAAAAATAGATAGAAATGGTTATTTTCACTTGTTACCTTTTCAGTTTTTAGACAATAGTGGTAAAGTATGTAAGGCTGAGATATGATCCTGTAAATCCAATGCAATAATTATAGAATCCATTTTGCTAGATTAACTGTGTAATAATAATATTGTTATAAATTCAAAATTTCAAACTAGCAATCTCTTAATACCTAAGCATTGCAACATAATATCTTGGCAAAATTTTCACCACATTATAATTATTTATTCATTAAATTGTAGTGGAAAAGTTTAACCAAATGACTGCTGAAAGTTGGAGTCAAAGAATGACATTTTGGAGGGATGAGGTAGGATAACTTGGGCTAGATAATTTTGCTATAAAATTCTTGCACAAAAACTATTTCTCTGTGAATTCAAGAATATGTGGTTTATTTGTTCCACAATAACATTAACATATAATGAATTGTTTTTACTGTCATTCGTTATCTTCTTACATTTCTATTGAAGCCCATTGATTAGCATGGGCATAGCAAATTTTCAAAAAGTGCAGAATAGTAACTTTGCACTAAACTTTAAGGGATGTATAATATAATTTAAAGTCAAGAACAAATTTTCTGTTCTAAATTTAAAAACTGATGATACAGGAATGAAAAATACAACTATTAATTATTCTTAATATGTTCAATTTACTTTAAATCATTTATAAACAATATCTTCTAATTCTTCTATCTCCTTTGTTTTAGCACTTTTGTATTGGTAGTATGTTGGGGCCAGAGATATTATTTATAACAAAAACTTCTGCTTGAGTTTGGAGTTATCTGTGCTGTGAGGTTAACACGCAAAATAACAGCCCCTTCCACATGATTTGTAATTTGTGGCACAACATTTGCTTACTTGCCAATAGTATCTTTAGTATCCTTTGCAGTCTTGAGAAATCTGTTTCTGAGGAATCATAAAAGAAGTACCAGGTATCTCATCCATGATCTGAGCAATATTCTTGGGAAAACACAGAAGGCAGGAAGCAGCAAGCAAGAAGCCAGACCAGACTCAGAGGAGTATGAGGAGTAAGAATATTTATTGTACAAAGGCACAGATACAATCCATCCATTACTTACCATGCTTAGAATTATTGTAGACCCTCAACATATGTCTGCAAATAAACTAGAATAAAAAAGTCAAAGACAGAGTTCAGGCGTGGATGGTGGAAGAGCTGCAATAATAAAGTCTAAGAGGAAGCAATTTTCCTTACTGTACTACAAATTCACTGAGATCATACACATCAATTCATGTTTATATCTATGAGATCTACCACATAGAAGTTATAATCAGTGTGTGCAGTGAATGAATACATGATTTATGATGGCTTCAATGAAAAGAAACAGAGAAACAGTATGGTCTAAGTGAAATTGAAGTGGATTTACAGATAAAACAGAAGTGAGAACATGGATAAAATTTCAACATATGAGGACCCAAGAAGAAATGAAGAGTGAGGACAATAGGGACAGATGGAGGCAGGGATAAAGACAGATATATGTAAAGTGGTATGTGTGTATGAGTGTTTATAGGTCTTGATGGAAAGAGTCAGGGTATAGGGAAAGGTTGAAAACATAAGGGTGAGGCCACCGAATGAGTAAGGACTACAAATTTTACAAAATTATATATTTTTAGTTTCTTTTTCAAATTAGAACAGGAATGTTAATAAAACAATAAAACAGCTTGAAACTGTATTATCTAATAATATATGAAGATATGATTAAAATGCATAGCGTACAACTTGGCTACTTGATGCTCTTCAAACCTATAATTTTGTAAGAACAAAAGGAAGTGAGAGATTGCATCCAGAGAAAAATACTTATGTGCAATAAGTTAAACTAACCAATAATCAAGCCTTCTGAGTTTCCCAACCAAACTCCTTGGAATTATGGACAATAAATTGCAATCAGGTTATCAGAATTCATTTTATAAAGACATGCCATTAAACTTAATAAAATTCAGTTGAGTTTTGTAACTTTCCATCCTTAGTAATGAGCCAAGGATAAAGTGGCTAGATCTGTCATTTTGCCTGACGAATTTTTTTAAGGATTAAGGTAGGTATATGTCTAAATATTATACCTGTAAACATAAACATTGATTCTTAGTGTCAATCAGTGCTGGTTCAGCATTTAGAGCTCTTCATTTACTCTCACCTGAAGTGTTCTTTGAATACTCATTATTTGTTGATGAAGGTCTCCTTTATTCCTTTATTCATGAACCTAAGGTATATCAAAATGCTATCAAGACAGGTGCAAGTCTCAACAAAGCAAAGTTACACAGTTAGGACTTGTTAATTTCTCCAATTTAAGATACCTCCAACTACACTTCCCACTTAGAGTGTGCTGTACAACCTGCCTAGCTGACACTTTTCTAATCAATTATTCTTTTTTATAACCAATATTCTTTTATATTGCTTTCTCAAATCTCCTCTGTGACAACTTCAACATATATACAATCCCGTTTTCGAAAACACAGGTCATAATAACTCACAGATCTTTCTGAATGCCCCCTTTTTAGGAAGGCTTATCTAAGAGACCTCTTATTGTGCCTCAACTCAAGATAATACCCGATCATGTTTTATCTCCGCTCCAACCCATACTATTACTAATACTGATATTAACTACTACTACTTCTATTACCACTACCACCATCACCAATACCACGACCTATTAGTGCTACTAACTCCTGCTACTGCTGCCACTGCCATTGCTATGGATTTATCCAAACTCTGTTGTAAGCCAGGCATGGTGCCAAACTCTTTACTCATTATAGTCCTGTAAGACAGACATTTTATTCATTCGTATTTTACAGATGATACTATCAAAGCTGAAATGAGATTATGTAAACTGCTAGTAAATGTCAGAGTCTGGATTCAAACAAGCTCTCCTTGGTGCCAAAGCTTGGATTGTTTCTATTCCGTCAAACGATAAAAGGACAAAAAGAACAAAAGGACTGGATTTACCCAGGAATTGGCCAAGACATCAAAGATTTCTGGATTTAGAATCTGGAAAAACATAAGTGTACATGCTGGAGTTGACTTGGCCAGCTGGAAAGCAAGAAGGAATGACTTTCTTGGTACAAGACGTTCTGTTTTTTTGTAACACTCTAGTTTACCTGTGGATTATTTAAAATGTAAATATCTCTTTGGGTATGAGATTTTTGGTAGTACATACTGCTTTCTAAGTACTGTAGATATTGAGAGATGGAAAAGTTCACTGAGTCTTAAGAAACTCATCACAATCCATGTAGAATTATGCTGGTTTAACAAAGACAAGGCTTTACCGAAGTTTCAAAGGACATTAATTAATGAAAAGAGATTGTACACTTTATGTCTACTTTATTTAATTATATCAAAAATGTAAGAATTTGAAGTTCATTGTGCCAGTTACTCATGAATCTGTGAAGTACTGCATTATAAAAAACAACTTCACTGACAGTTTGAGATTATAGAGATGGGAAGAAAGAGATAGGGTAGAACCTCGTATTTCTTACCTTATCCAACACAGTCCCTAGTAAAGAAAAGAAAGAAAACATTAAAATTAGAAGGTGCACAGTAAAAGTCCTTAAAATATATTTCTTTTTAAAAAATTAATAAAATCAAATAGAAATAAGCACTTATTTGGTGTAGGCAAATACTATATATAGTATGTGTTTGAAAAATATTTGTTAAATAAATACTTTTCACTTGCAAATATATTTTAGCTTTCTGGAAAGATAGAAAGTCATGTTTAGCCATTTTAGACCTCTCATATACAATTTTATAATTTTTGAGTATGGTTTATAAGTTTAAAAGTCACCATGTCAGTATTAGAAAGCCTGAACAGACCAATAACAGATAAAGAGATTGAAGCAGAAATTAAAAATCTCTCAACAAAGAAAAGTCCAGGATCAGATGCTTTCATGGCTGAATTCTACCAAACATTCAAAGAAGAATTATGACCAATTCTTTGTAAGCTTTTCCAAAAAGTAGAACTAGAGGGAATTCTTCCAAACTCATTTTATGAGGTTAGCATCACTCCGATACCAAAGCCAGACAAAGACATCACAAGAAAAAAAAATGCAAGGCAATATCTCTGATGAATATAAATGGAAGAGTCCTTAATAAAATGCTAGAAAACTGAATTCAACAACACATCAAAAAGATTATACATTATGACCAAGTGGGATTTACCACTGGAATGTTGATTTTGTTTAACATATGCTAATCAACCAATGTGATGCATTATATCAACAGAATGAAAGATTAAAACCACATGATCATCTCAACTGATACATAAAAAGAATTTGGCAAAGTTCAACTCTTTTTGATTAAAAAGTCTCAACTATTTGGGCATTAATGGAAATTTTCTCAACATAATAAAAGTCATTTATTAGAGGCTCATAGCTAACACCATAATCAATGGGAAAAAACTGAAAGCTTTTCTTCTAAGATTTGGTCTGCAGGAAAGATGCCCACTCTCACCACTTCTGTTTAATATAGTACTGAAATACTAAAGCAACGGCAATCAAACAAAAAAAGAAACAAAAGGCATTCAAATTGGAAAGATATAAAGTTATCTCTATTTGCAGGTGACATGGTCTCATATGTAGAAAACCCTAAAGACCATACACACGCAAAATATCTTTGAACTAATAAATGAATTCAATAAAGTTGCAAAATACAAAAGAACTTTCAAAATCAGTTGCATTTCTGTACACCAATAATGACCTAGCCAAAAAAAATTAGAGTCTCGTTTATGATATATCAAAAGAATAAAATAATAGCAATACATTTAACTAAGGAGATGAATGTTCTGCACACTTAAGACTATAAAACTATATAAGACTATATATAAGACTATAAAACTCTCATGAAAGAATTTGAAGAAGATACCAATAAATGGAAAAATATTGTGTTCATAGATCAGAAGTAATATTGTTAAAATGTCTATACTACCCAAAGCTATGTAAAGACTCAATGAAATCTGTATCAAAATTCCAAAGCATTCTTCACAGAAATAGAGAATACAATTCTAAAATTTGTGTGGAACCACCAAAGACCCAAAATAGCCAAAGCAACCTTGAGAAAATAATTGGAGATATCACACGTGCTGATTTCAAATTATATTACAAAGTAATCAAAACTGTATGGTACTGGCATAAAAACAGACACAGAGACTCATGATACAGAATAGAGTGCCCAGAAATAAACCTGAGCATATACGGTAACTAATTTTTGACAAAACTCCAAGAATACACCATGGAGAATGAATAGTCTCTTCAACAAGTTGTTTCAGGAAAACTAAATATCCATATGCAAAAGAATAAAATTGGGCCCTTATCTCACAGCAGGCACAAAAACCAACCCAAAACGGATGAAAGACCTAAACATAAAACCTGAAACCATAAAACTTCTGGAAGAAAACATAGGGAAAAAGCTCTTTGACACAGGTTTTGGTAAAGATTTTTTTGGCCACCACACCAAAAGCTCAAGCAACAAAAGCAAAAATAACAACTATATAAGAAACAAGTCTATAGGAAAACCAGACTACTCAATGGCATAAATAAATAAAGTGAACAACCTAATTAAAAATGGTCAAAGGGCTTGAATAGACATTTCTCCAAATAAGACATAAAAAAATGGCCAACAGGTATATGAAAAGGTGCTCAATATTACTAATCATCAGGAAAATGCAAATTAAACCACAATGAGATATCATCTTATACTTGTTAGGATGGCTATTATCGAAAAGAGAAGAAATAATATGAATTTTGGTGAGGGTGTGGAGAAGGGGGGCCCTTGTACACTGTTAGTGAAAATGTAAATGGGTGCAGCTAATGATAGTAAACAATAGAAAGGTTTCTCAAAAAATTAAAAATAGAACTATGTGTGCCCCAGCAATCCCACTGCTGGATATATACCCAAAAGAAATGAAATGAGCAACTTGCAGAGATAGCTGTACCTGAAAATGTTCATTTCAGAATTATTCATAACAGTCAAGACAAGTAAAAAACTTAAATGTCTATTGATGGATGAATGAATAAAGAAATATATAATGGAATATTATTTAGCCTTAAAAAAGATGAAGATCCTACCATTTGCAAGATAGATATACCTGGAAGATACTATGCTAAGTGAAATAAGCCAGATACAGAAAGAAAAACATTACATAGTCTTGCTTATGTGTGGAATCTTAAAAAAATCCAAATACATAGAAGACAGTGGTTGACAGGAGTGGGGGAAAAGGGGAAATAGGGAGATTTATGTTGGAGGGTACAAAGTTGCAGATATGTAGGATGACTAGATCTAGGGATCTAGGGCACAACATAAAAGCTATAGCTATAATAGTGTATTGTATAATGAAGTTTGCTAAAAGAGGAGATTTTAGATGCTCTTCCAACACACACACACACACACACACACACGCACACATGCAGGCACGCACGGTAACCATGTGAGGTGTTGAGTATGTTAATTTGATTGACCATAGTAAATATTTCACTATGTATATCAAGACATTATATTGTATAACTTAAACATATACAATTACAAAAGAGAAAGTCAGTGAATATAGATGACCCTAATGTAAAATTAGGCTAAGTCTTAAAAGATGAGTATAAATTAATAAAGGAAAAAGATTGATCAAGTATTTAATTTCATGTATTAAATCTGTTTCTGCTTAAAATATATTGAGTTGTTTCTGTTTTCTTTTCTAAACCTGACAGGTATTGCAATGTGTCTATGAAATGCTGTGACTAAAAGGTAGAAATATTAATTTAAAAAAATAAAGAATGAAAACTTGTAAAAGAAATTCACTATGTGGTAAAATTTCTTTAAAAAATCGTTTGGAATGGTTTACTAAATCCAAATATGTTTATTCTTCTTTTTAAAGGGATATTTATCATTCAACAATAGATACATATTTGTTAGTAGACATCACTTTTTTAAAAAAGAGATCTTATTGAAATATGATCTTTTAAAGCTTCAGAAAAATCTTCTTTTATCTCAGAGATTATAGTGCTATGCACTTCAATAAAAAAGAAAATAGACATTTAAAAATAAGTGGGAAAAATGTTAAATATGTAAACAAATACATGAATTAATATGTAATTTTGTATATTCCCAACAGATTACAATAATATCCTCTATTATGTTCCAGAAATGTTAAATGAATATGATTACAAATATTACTATTTCTTTTGGGGAAATATTGTACAATTCTTGAAAATAAGGTCACCATAATCTCTCCCCTTCTTTCCCTGCCTGACTCTGCTGCCTTTTAAACTGTCCTTCAGCCCCTGCCATTGCTGCCATAGATGATTCTATAGGAAATACTTTGAACTTTTAGATAATTTGAAGGTTCTAAAGGTGAATATAAACTTTGAAAAGCTGCAACATTTTTATAAATGTCATAATGGGAAGCCTCCACTGGCATTTAGCCAGTGGACCTAAATGATGCCAGTTCAGCATTTAATAAGTATGTTTCTTTCTAAAACCTGAATATAGTTGCTCTATTTACATAACTGCTTAAAGTTTAACCAATTCATTTGAGTTATAAATACAAATACTCCTGGGAGATATATGGGGCATTTGATAAATTAGTTCAAGCAGATTGGTTTCCTGCTAGGAACTGAAATCAAATTGTATTCAGGGAATGAATGTTTGTACAGAAAGTAATTCTGGATGTAAGTGGAGTGGCACTATATAGGGTTTCCCTCAGAAAGAAGCCATGGATCACCAGAAGGAAATGTTTTAAGGCTCTGCAATAAGGAAGGGGAGTGGAAACCTATGGGAGGTTTAAAAGGGATCTCTCCTGAGCCTAGGAAAGGAATGGTAGAAACAGAAGCCTAGTTGTCAATGTTTCAAGAGGAATAGGAATAGAGGCAGTTAAAGAACCAGTGATGCCCAATGAATTCATAAAGAAAAAAAAAAAACTTGAAAGGTAGCTGGAAAATCAAACAATAAATGTAGTGAAACTAAACCTTATTTTTTTACTCCTAAATTACTCATTTCCTGTTCTCAAAAATTAAACTTTTTTTGCCTTATTCCACATGTCCTAATAAAGTGAAACATTTTATAGTAATGGTCTCATTATAATTCTAATGTTTTAATGGTAAATAAGCCTTTCATTGAGCAGATCAAGAACCTAACCTAATTATTAATATGTGTTTTACAAATTCCAAATGATGATCTCTTTAGCGTTCACAAGAGAAAATATCTTAGAGTGGCAAATTAGGAAATAAGGTACTTTTTGATCTAACCTTATTTTTGGATAAATCTTTGTTCTCTCACTAGAGTTAATCAGATCAGATGTTCGCAGCTCTGGGAACAAATAAGAGAGTTTCATGTCTTTGGGCACCTGCTCAAATCTTCCACCCTCTGCCGTCACTCCTACCCATAGCTTTACCCCAGTGTGGAATAAATTTTCTAGACAAGGTGATTCAGAAACATAGGTTCATTTTTTAATACAACAGTTTGTTAGGTTACCTAATTTTTCAGCTTTTTATGACTCCCCAGGAAGAAGTTACTATTCTCTTCATCACACCTTCAGATATTCTGTTTCTTCTAACTATCTAAAATATTTCATTTCACTTTCTTGTTTTCATCTCTTTTCTTCTATTAGAAGGTACATCTTTTAGAACCAAGAACTGTGGTGTGCTTGTCTTTGTGTTCTCAGTGCTGAGGATAGTAGATTCTCCCCAGGAAACATGAATGAGTGAATAAGTATGTAAATTCATAAATGAATGAAGCATTAAGCAGCTGGCTTGAAATCCCCTTTTGGAATGTAACCTAATCATCAATTAGAGCTGCCTACCTGTCAGGAATTACTCAGAACTGTGGTTTTGTCTCCCTTTACTGCTTTCCTTTTCTCATAGACTAAGATAATTTTAATTAGCCAGATATGAAGATTATCTGCAATCTGAGGGGACAATGGATTTTTTTATATTTGAATTTTTGTGATGATTAGAAATTTCAGCTATGAGCTACCATATCATGTAAATATAAATAACCTGATTTGTAGACTAGAAAATAATACAGTAAGACCCTGCCTCTTCTGGCTATATGGCTACACTTACAGCAGGGAAATAAAGTAGGGGGAGGTTTCACAACCCAAGAATGATGTACTTTTTGACAAAATAATTTTGGAAACTGCTAGAGGTTTTGGAACAAAATAAAGTAAGAGCTTGCTTCTGGATTGTTATTAGCCACATCACCTTCTCTAGATCACTTGAAAATTTCCAATGAAAAGTAGTTGAAACTCAGAGTTTGTGCAGTGTGCTCTTTCTCTCCAGAGCTGTTGTTTCTGCAGAAATAAAGGAGAAATTTGACCTTGACTGCATTCCTGGAGGCCATGCCTAAACTAATTTATTCCCAGAGGAGCTGTGCAAGGAAGAGTTGGTGAGTCTGCTAGCCAGATCTATCACTGTGATACTTTCTTCAGAATGTTTTGCCATCTGGAAAATGCATGATTCAACTGCACTGGCATAAGTACATCATTTGTAGGAAATAGAAGAACAATAATATTAATTGAACAAACTTCAAAATAAATACAGAATATTTGCACAGGAATGCTAACCAGTTGGTGAAATGTGAATAGGTCTAAATGGCTTTCATCTTGAATGGTCTGGACACTCTGTTTCAGTCTGTTTTATTTTTGGAGTAGAAATGCTTATTTTTCAATGTGGTAAATATAAAGAAAAAGAATGAAAATGTAGAAATGTATCACAAAGAAGGGAACCCTAAAATATGGGAATTCTGGACTGGAAGATAGATTTTTTTCCATGAAGAATTTTGCCCATAAAAATTCTGCCACAAGGAACTGAAAAACGGTGATAATAAGCTCCTATTTTTAGTGTTAGCACTGACAACGAAATGTTTAACTTGTGCGGCATCAGAACAGTAAACTTTAGTGAGATTATTAATATTCTGAAAAAGTGGTTGCTATCAGAAGATATGAAACGAAAATGTTTATCAGGTCACACCTCAGACCACTGGATTTCTTGCTCATTTTGTGTACATCTTTTTTTTTAGCACCTCCATGAATACAGCTATCAGGTGTTCATTCCCAAATACATAAACACACACTTCATCAAGTCCAAGGATACATTTCCCAACTAGTATTCATCATCTTCATCATCAGCATAATCACCATCATGATTGATAAAATGATAAGACTATTTACTAAGCACTACCAAAATTTAATAGATTCAAAGATGCACATTTTTTTGTATTTTAGCATTTCTGATGTCAAAATGTGTCTTTCAATTAATGTCACCAGGAGGTGGACACGACATAGTTGTTTAACTGACATTTATGGAAAGGTCAAGAAAGGACCAACATGAAAATACATACAATGAGTGCCATCACCTTAAACTATTATCCTGGAGACAATGGTGAAGTCTTTTTTTTTTTTTTTTTTTAGACGGAGTCTCGCTCTGTCTCCCAGGCTGGAGTGCAGTGGCGTGATCTCTCCTCACTGCAAACTCTGCTTCCTGGGTTCATGCCATTCTCCTGCCTCAGCCTCCCAAGTAGCTGGGACTACAAGAGCCTGCCACCACGCCCGGCTAATTTTTTGTATTTTTAGTAGAGATGGGGTTTCACCATGTTAGCCAGGATGGTCTCCATCTCCTGACCTCGTGATCCGCCCTTCTCGGCTTCCCAAAGTGCAGGGATTACAGGTGTGAGCCACCATGCCTGGCCAGTGAAGTCTTTTAAGAAATGCTGTGTGAACAATGACCATGATGAAATTGAAAGAATTACTTTGTGGAAAAATACCAAAATCAATGAATTTTATTCTAGAAGTGTTCAGAATGTTCTAAGTACCTTAATCAAATAATTTTATTTGTATTTTCTTTTTATTTATATAGAGTGGTGTAGGATAAAAAAATATACTATGTAGGTCTAAAAGTTTAAAACAGTGATTTTAATAGTATACTAGCCAGAATTCTCCAAAGAAACAGAGCCAACAGGATATATATATCTGTGTGTGTGTGTCTGTGCACACACACTCTAGCTTTGGTTATGAGATCCATGTTAGATTCTCATAGTTTACAGTAGAGAAAAATAAAAACTGGAGCAATTTCACTCTCAGACATGTAGCAGTAGAATCATATAAAGAAAACAGACACCCAGTTCTCAGCCAGACTAAGAATGCATTAAGATGGGAATACAAAGAAAGTTTGTTTTAATCACCTCTACCTTCTACATTAGGTAGGAGGAAAGCCTTCTAATAAGTATAATGGGAGGTAAGAAAGAAGAGTAGTTGGAAATTTAAGAGGAAATAAAAATTTCAGAAAAGGGAAGATGTTGTGGAGACACAAATATAAAATAACAAGTAGCAGTAAATGCCTATAGTGAAATAGAGATGAGAAATCCCGTTTCTGGGACATCTGGGAATCCTTTTATGAAGGACCTTGGCCTCCCTAACCATTTTCCAGCAGGATTTCTCATGACCACTGATATGGTTTGGCTGTGTCCCCGCCCAAATCTCATACTGATTTGTAGTTACCATAATCCCCACATGTTGTGGGAGGGACCCGTTGGGAGGTAATTGAATCATGGGGCAGTTACCCCCATGCTTTTCTCATGATAGTGAGTTATCACAAGTTCTGATGGTTTTATAAAGGGCTTTCCCCTCTTTTGCTCGGCACTTCTCCCTCCTGCTACCATGTGAAGAAGGATGTGTTTGCTTCCCCTTCTGCCAAGATTGTAAATTTCCTGAGGCCTCCCCAGCCCTGCAGAACTGTGAATCAATTAAACCTCTTTCCTTTATAAATTACCCAATCTCAGGCAGGTCTTTATGGCAGCATAAGAATGGACTAATACAACCATCTAGAGAGCTTCTGAAAAGGCAGATCTCAGGACTTCCTTTATAGAGACTCAGATCTGGTACACCTGCGTTGGGGACCGGGCATCTCTGTGTGAACAAATACTGCAGGTGGTGCTGATGCTAAACTTTTACAAACATTGGCTATACAATTAATCAACAGTTATTTGATGATTCAGCACACAAATAACTCTTTGCAACCAGGTTTATGTTACTGGGAACAAACTAAATAGGTTTCCCCAGGTGTGGAGAGCTTTCACAATATATCCTAACTTAAATAAATAAAATTACCCAGGTAAATATTTACTAAACATTTTTAATATAAATGATAATGATACACAAATTTGAGTAATAATTCAAGAAAATAAGTGCACAATTAGGCTGTTAACTGCTGTTTATCTGTTTAATGTGAAATACCCATTAGCTTCCCTCCACCGTTTACCCTAACCCCCATAAAACCCTCCAACCAAGCCACCAACATATACCCACCATACTTACCACTCTGTCCCCAAACTCCTGTTTGGGCATTTTCTCCTGGTTCTTGAAACTTCATTCTGAGAAGCTGAATAAAATTACCTCCTTAGAAAACAGTCTGTTCATGGTTAAATAACTAATAAATAGTTGAGCCAGAATCTGAACCCAAGCCTATTAAAAGCCTGAGTGAATTGAGGCAGTTCAACTGGATCTTGTTCTGTCACAGTTATAAATCCATACACTTTTTCTATGGTAGGCAGAAAGCTTAATTTTGGCTTGTCTCCCGAATTCTATTGAAGAGATATGAATGGACTCTGTAAAAATTCTGGACATAGAGAAGTTCAGCAAAAGGCATTGTCAGCCTTCAGCATCACTTTGATTATTTTCTCAATTCCTTAGTCTTTAAGGACTTTATCTAAGGACATCACTGCCAGTGGCTTCCACCGCCAAGGCCTAAAGGCAAAGGGAGCCAAAGTGTCTTATATAGCTAGAGGTAATAAAAAGCACAAGTTCGTCTGAGTGTTTCAATTACCTAATGCTGTAAAATAAATTACTCAAAAACTTTGTGACTTACATCAAAATCAGTTTACTATATCTCACAGTGTCTGTGAGTCAAGAAATTGGACTGAGCTTAGCTATGTGGTTTTGGATTGAGGTTCATCAAACTATCGCAGTCAGATGAGATGGTGAGTGGAGCTGGAATAGTGCGTGGTATCAGCTGGGAGCTCACCAACCATCTCTCTCTCTCATCATAGGGTCTCTTGCATACACTAATTTGGAATTCTTCACAGCATGGCAGACTCAGGGCTGTTTGACTGCTTACATAGTAGCCGGCTTTCCTGTAAGTGAGTGTCCCAAAGGAACACATATCATCTTTTATTATCTGACCTCACAGAGTATCACTCCTACCATTTCTACTGATTGATGGGAAGAGTGTCAAAACCTTTATGAACATGATTTTAAAACACCACATTCAGCCACTGACAAAATATCTTCTGTTTATGAGCTATTCTGAGTGTCCATAGCAGGAAAGGGAAAGGACAAAAATACACTGCATGTGATGTACAAGGTGGCTTATATGTACACAGTGTCTATAATGACATATCTCAGGGATTATATGGATATAAATATTTAAATCTGGAAAGTCATATAGAGTTGTTACTTTCAAAGTGTTTGAGGGTCTCTTAGGGTAAGCATACATGTATTATGACTCATACTACAAGACATGCAGAAGTGTCCTGCTTGAGTGATGAAACCACTGTATATTTCTATTTATTTAAATGGCTTGAAAATACTCAAAGATAAAAGGCATGGTGCCTTTAAAAATTGAAAGCAGATCCTTGGTAGATGTTAAATTTTTAAGTGGCAATAAATCCACTTGATGATTAGGCATTGCTTATGTAGGAGAGTGGGGTTGAGTGAGTGAGTTGAATTCATTGCCAGAAAAATTATTTCCTTTTTAGAAGTAAAATTTCACAGGTTTTTAAAATACAGATTTCATCCCGCTTATGTGTAGCATCTGAGGAGACAAATTCATGTCTTTCAGATTAAATTAAGCCTTATGTAGTTGAAAGGTTACTGAGGTAGATTCTACAGATCCAAGAAAAGTTATGGAAGAAATGGAAGTATGAAGAAAACACTTAAGGTCTTTCTATAACTGGTTTTGAGTATTAAAGGGTGGAGCCATCTCCCACAAATAATTTTATCCCCAAACAACTCAGGAATTGCTGCAAGGTCAAGACAAAACAAGGTCCCAAGATAGGGCTCAGTATATGTAGGGTTTCCTCTACCTCTCATGGTTCCTGGGATTGCTGGAAAGTTTACTGTCATCAAATATCTTCCCATAAATATTATTTGTTACTAACTACCCAAGCAGCAGCCATGACTTGACCTTATGATCCCTTCCCACCCAATTTCCAGCCAACTAGGCTCAATTTCTTACTTCTTCCCAATTAGAAAATAAGTATATCTTACAATCTGGGTTGTCATTTTCTATGTCTCCATTTAGAAATAAAAATGTGGATTTGAGTCCTCTTGTCACTGCCCTTCACACAGAGTGTCTTCATGATTCTCAGTACTCGAGATGATTTTTATTGGAGTAAGTTTAGTAAAAAAAAAAAAAAAAAATTCGTATCATCAATTCGGCTTGGGATATATGCCACAGCCTGGCAAGATTTCAGCATTTAGAATGATATTCTACTGTCTTTTTTCCCTTATTCTTCTGCCTTGTTAATAACACTTAGATCCTTGAGAAAGCTTCTTATCAAATTTGAAGTGCTAAAACTCTGTCACAATTTGGCTCAGTTCCTTCTTTTCTCTTAATACGGGTTTTAAATTTTCTCAACGTTTTGCATTGCATCTATTTGAGTCTTCTATTCATCTTTTTAGCTGTTCTGGTAATGAGATATTTCATACTCAGTGTTAAATATGCTCCTCAGAAATTTCTACCAGGAAACCAGAATTTGCAATTTAGTGAATTTCTGTTCTTCCTGGCTCTACTTAGGGTTGCCTTAATACCAATTCAGATTAAGTGATATGTCTCCTGTCCCTGAAAAATTTCTCCTCTGTGAAGGTGCTATACAAAACCTTGAATTTCAACTCTAGATAGTCACTCTCAAACTTACTTCTTGCTTACTTACTTCTTCATAAGCATTACCTGGGAAACTTGTTGAACATGGAGTCCCTGCCTCACCCCAAATCTCTTTAATGAGAGTCTATAGACAGGGAATGAGACTCTTTGTATATAATACATGCTTCTCTATATATATCACAAGTATTGAGATAAGTACAAATTTTTTTTTCTATATATAACACAAGCCCACAGAGCACTTTATTCCAAGGTTTACATAAGCTTGAGTTGTAAGTGGAATTACAGCTATTATTTCTACTTTTACTTAGTAAGATCTTCAGTGGTAGTGACCTTTCTTAATAAGGTATAAAGTTTACAGCCAAGCAGTGATTGCATAGGTAACAGGAATTGTGATCACCGACATTTGCTGATAATAGAATTTGTGTGTGTATGTGGTCTAAAATTTTTCTCTGTATCTTCTTTTTTTTACTTTCTTTCTTTTCTTTTTTTTTTTTTTGAGACAGAGTCTTGCTCTGTCACCCAGGCTGGAGTGCAGTGGTGCGATCTCGGCTCACTGCAACCTCCGCCTCCCAGGTTCACGCCATTCTCCTGCCTCAGGCTCCCGAGTAGCTGGGACAACAGGCGCCCACCACCATGTCCGGCTAATGTTTTTGTATTCTTTATAGAGATGGGGTTTCACCGTGTTAGCCAGGATGGTCTCGATCTCCTGACGTCGTGATCCACCCACCTCGGCCTCCCAAAGTGTGGGGATTACAGGTGTGAGCCACCGCGCCCAGCCTCCCTATCTTCTTAAACTCACTGGGTCCTTTGGTAGATGTGTTTGTTGAGGCATGGCGAGACTTAGGTTATTTGTCAAGAGACTTTTAAAATTTAATTTAAAGATAGAGGAGACAATTCACAACATAAAATGAAAATAAATAATACTCAAAGAGATTTTTATCAGGAAAAGGGAGAAAATTAGAAATTATCCACTTCAGGAGGAGGAGCCAAGATGGCCGAATAGGAACAGCTCCGGTCTACAGCTCCCAGCGCGAGCGACGCAGAAGACGGGTGATTTCTGCATTTCCATCTGAGGTACCGTGTTCATCTCACTAGGGAGTGCCAGACAGTGGGCGCAGGTCAGTGGGTGAGTGCACCGTGCGCCAGCCGAAGCAGGGGCGAGGCATTGCCTCACTCAGGAAGTGCAAGGGGTCAGGGAGTTCCCCTTCCAGGGGTGACAGACGGCACCTGGAAAATCAGGCCACTCCCACCCGAATACTGTGCTTTTCCGACGGGCTTAGGAAACGGTGCCCCAGGAGAGTATAGCCCCCAGGAGAGTATAGCCCGCACCTGGCTCAGAGGGTCCTATGCCCACGGAGTCTCGCTGATTGCTAGCACAGCAGTCTGAGATCAAACAGCAAGTCGGCAGCGAGGCTGGGGGAGGGGCGCCTGCCATTGCCCAGGCTTGCTTAGGTAAACAAAGCAGCCTGGAAGCTTGAACTGGGTGGAGCCCACCACAGCTCAAGGAGGCCTGCCTGCCTCTGTAGGCTCCACCTCTGGGGGCAGGGCACAGACAAACAAAAAGACAGCAGTAACCTCTGCAGACTTAAATGTCCCTGTCTGACAGCTTTGAGGAGAGCAGTGGTTCTCCCAGCACGCAACTGGAGATCTGAGAATGGGCTGACTGCCTCCTCAAGTGGGTCCCTGACCCCTGACCCCCGAGCATCCTAACTGGGAGGCACCCCCCAGCAGGGGCAGACTGACACCTCACACGGCCGGCCAGGTACTCCAACAGACCTGCAGCTGAGGGTCCTGTCTGTTAGAAGGAAAACTAACAGAAAGGACATCCACACCAAAAACCCATCTGTACATCACCATCATCAAAGACCAAAAGTAGATAAAACCACAAAGATGGGGAAAAAACAGAGCAGAAAAACTGGAAACTCTAAAAAGCAGAGTACCTCTCCTCCTCCAAAGGAACGCAGTTCCTCACCAGCAACGGAACAAAGCTGGACGGAGAATGACTTTGACGAGCTGAGAGAAGAAGGCTTCAGACGATCAAATTACTCCGAGCTACGGGAGGATTTTCAAACCAAAGGCAAAGAAGTTGAAACCTTTGAAAAAAATTTAGAAAAATGTATAACTAGAATAACCAATACAGAGAAGTGCTTAAAGGAGCTGATGGAGCTGAAAACCAAGGCTCGAGGACTACGTGAAGAATGCAGAAGCCTCAGGAGCCGATGCAATCAAATGGAAGAAAGGGTATCAGCCCTGGAAGATGAAATGAATGAAATGAAGTGAGAAGGGAAATTTAGAGAAAAAAGAATAAAAAGAAACGAGCAAAGCCTCCAAAAAATGTGGGACTATGTGAAAAGACCAAATCTATGTCTGATTGGTGTACCTGAAAGTGACGGGGAGAATGGAAACAAGTTGGAAAACACTCTGCAGGATATTATCCAGGAGAACTTCCCCAATCTAGCAAGGCAGGCCAACATTCAGATTCAGGAAATACAGAGAACGCCACAAAGATACTCCTCGAGAAGAGCAACTCCAAGACACATAATTGTCAGATTCACCAAAGTGGAAATGAAGGAAAAAATGTTAAGGGCAGCCAGAGAGAAAGGTCGGGTTATCATCAAAGGGAAGCCCATCAGACTAACAGCGGATCTCTCGGCAGAAACCCTACAAGCCAGAAGAGAGTGGGGGCCAATATTCAACATTCTTAAAGAAAAGAATTTTCAACCCAGAATTTCATATCCTGCCAAACTAAGCTTCATAAGTGAAGGAGAAATAAAATACTTTACAGACAAGCAAATGCTGAGAGATTTTGTCACCACCAGGCCTGCCCTAAAAGAGCTCCTGAAGGAAGCGCTAAACATGGAAAGGCACAACCGGTACCAGCCACTGCAAAATCATACCGAAATGTAAAGACCATCGAGACTAGGAAGAGACTGCATCAACTAACGAGCAAAATAACCAGCTAACATCATAATGACAGGATCAGATTCACACATAACAATATTAACTTTAAATGTAAATGGACTAAATGCTCCAATTAAAAGACACAGACTGGCAAATTGGATAAAGACTCAAGACCCATCAGTGTGCTGTATTCAGGAAACCCATCTCACGTGCAGAGACACACAAAGGCTCAAAATAAAAGGATGGAGGAAGATCTACCAAGCAAATGGAAAACAAAAAAAGGCAGGGGTTGCAATCCTAGTCTCTGATAAAACAGACTTTAAACCAACAAAGATCAAAAGAGACAAAGAAGGCCATTACATAATGGTAAAGGGATTAATTCAACAAGAAGAGCTAACTATCCTAAATATATATGCACCCAATACAGGAGCACCCAGATTCATAAAGCAAGTCCTGAGTGACCTACAAAGAGACTTAGACTCCCACACATTAATAATGGGAGACTTTAACACCCCACTGTCAACATTAGACAGATCAACGAAACAGAAAATCAACAAGGATACCCAGGAATTGAACTCAGCTCTGCACCAAGCAGACCTAATAGACATCTGCAGAACTCTCCACCCCAAATCAACAGAATATACATTTTTGTCAGCACCACACCACACCTATTCCAAAATTGACCATATACTTGGAAGTAAATCTCTCCTCAATAAATGTAAAAGAACAGAAATTATAACAAACTATCTCTCAGATCACAGTGCAATCAAGCTAGAACTCAGGATTAAGAATCTCACTCAAAACCGCTCAACTACGTGGAAACTGAACAACCTGCTCCTGAATGACTACTGGGTACATAACGACATGAAGGCAGAAATAAAGATGTTCTTTGAAACCAACGAGAACCAAGACACAACATACCAGAATCTCTGGGATGCATTCAAAGCAGTGTGTAGAGGGAAATTTATAGCACTAAATGCCCACAAGAGAAAGCAGGAAAGATCCAAAATTGACACCCTAACATCACAATTAAAAGAACTGGAAAAGCAAGAGCAAACACATTCAAAAGCTAGCAGAAGCCAAGAAATAACTAAAATCAGAGGAGAACTGAAGGAAATAGAGACACAAAAAACCCTTGAAAAAATTAATGAATCCAGGAGCTGGTTTTTTGAAAGGATCAACAAAATTGATAGACCACTAGCAAGACTAATAAAGAAAAAAGAGACAAGAATCAAATAGATGCAATAAAAATGATAAAGGGGATATCACCACCGATCCCACAGAAATACAAACTACCATCAGAGAATATTACAAACACCTCTATGCAAATAAACTAGAAATCTAGAAGAAATGAATAAACTCCTCAACACATACACCCTCCCAAGACTAAACCAGGAAGAAGTTGAATCTCTGAATAGACCAATAACAGGAGCTGAAATTGTGGCAATAATCAATAGCTTACCAACCAAAAAAAGTCCAGGACCAGATGGGTTCACAGCCGAATTCTACCAGAGGTACAAGGAGGAGCTGGTACCATTCCTTCTGAAACTATTCCAATCAATAGAAAAAGAGGGAATCCTCCCTAACTCATTTTATGAGGCCAGCATCATCCTGATACCAAAGCCTGGCAGAGACACAACAAAAAAAGAGAATTTTAGACCAATATCCTTGATGAACATTGATGCAAAAATCCTCAATAAAATACTTGCAAACAGAATCCAGCAGCACATCAAAAAGCTTATCCACCATGATCAAGTGGGCTTCATCCCTGGGATGCAAGGCTGGTTCAATATACGCAAATCAATAAATGTAATCCAGCATATAAACAGAACCAAAGTCAAAAACCACATGATTATCTCAGTAGATGCAGAAAAGGCCTTTGACAGAATTCAACAACCCTTCATGCTAAAAACTCTCAATAAATTAGGTATTGATGGGTCGTATCTCAAAATAATAAGAGCTATTTATGACAAACCTGCAGCCAATATCATACTGAATGGGCAAAAACTGGAAGCATTCCCTTTGAAAACTGGCACAAGACAGGGATGCCCTCTCTCACCACTTCTATTCAACATAGTGTTGGAAGTTCTGGCCAGGGCAATTAGGCAAGAGAAGGAAATCAAGGGTATTCAATTAGGAAAAGAGGAAGTCAAATTGTCCCTGTTTGCAGATGACATGATAGTATATCTAGAAAACTCCATTGTCTCAGCCCAAAATCTCCTTAAGCTGATAAGCAACTTCAGCAAAGTCTCAGGATACAAAATCAATGTGCAAAAATCACAAGCATTCTTATACATCAATAACAGACAAACAGAGAGCCAAATCATGAGTGAACTCCCATTCACAATTGCTTCAAAGAGAATAAAATACCTAGGAATCCAACTTACAAGGGATGTGAAGGACCTCTTCAAGGAGAACTACAAACCACTGCTCAAGGAAATAAAAGAGGATACAAACAAATGGAAGAACATTCCATGCTCATGGGTAGGAAGAATCAATATCATGAAAATGGCCATCCTTCCCAAGGTAATTTACAGATTCAATGCCACCCCCATCAAGTTACCAATGACTTTCTTCACAGAATTGGAAAAAACTACTTTAAAGTTCATATGGAACCAAAAAAGAGCCCGCATCGCCAAGTCAATCCTAAGCCAAAAGAACAAAGCTGGAGGCATCACACTACCTGACTTCAAACTATACTACAAGGCTACAGTAACCAAAACAGCATGGTACTGGTATCAAAACAGAGATATAGATCAATGGAACAGAACAGAGCCGTCAGAAATAATGCCACATATCTACAACTATCTGATCTTTGACAAACCTGACAAAAACAAGCAATGGGGAAAGGATTCCCTATTTAATAAATGGTGCTGGGAAAACTGGCTAGCCATATGTAGAAAGCTGAAACTGGATCCCTTCCTTACACCTTATACAAAAATCAATTCAAGATGGATTAAAGACTTAAATGTTAGACCTAAAACCATAAAAACCCTAGAAGAAAATATAGGCAATACCATTCAGGACATAGGCATGGGCAAGGACTTCATGTCTACAACACCAAAAGCAATGGCAACAAAAGTCAAAATTGACAAATGGGATCTAATTAAACTAAAGAGCTTCTGCACAGCAAAGGAAACTACCATCAGAGTGAACAGGCAACCTACAAAATGGGAGAAAGTTTTCACAACCTACTCATCTGACAAAGGGCTAATATCCAGAATCTACAATGAAGTCAAACAAATTTACGAGAAAAAAACAAACAACCCCATCAAAAAGTGGGTGAAGGACATGAACAGACACTTCTCAAAAGAAGACATTTATGCAGCCAAAAAACACATGAAAAAATGCTCACCATCACTGGCCATCAGAGAAATGCAAATCAAAACCACAATGAGATACCATCTCACACCAGTTAGAATGGCAATCATTAAAAAGTCAGGAAACAACAGGTGCTGGAGAGGATGTGGAGAAATAGGAACACTTTTACACTGTTGGTGGGACTGGAAACTAGTTCAACCCTTGTGGAAGTCAGTGTGGCGATTCCTCAGAGATCTAGAACTAGAAATTCCATTTGACCCAGCCATTCCATTACTGGGTATATACCCAAAGGACTATAAATCATGCTGCTATAAAGACACATGCACACGTATGTTTATTGCGGCATTATTCACAATAGCAGAGACTTGGAACCAACCCAAATGTCCAACAATGATAGACTGGATTAAGAAAATGTGGCACATATACACCATGGAATACTATGCAGCCATAAAAAAAGATGAGTTCATGTCCTTTGTAGGGACATGGATGAAATTGGAAATCATCATTCTCAGTAAACTATTGCAAGAACAAAAAACCAAACACCGCATATTCTCACTCATAGGTGGGAATTGAACAATGAGAACACATGGACACAGGAAGGGGAACATCACACTCTGGGGACTGTTGTGGTGTGGGGTAAGGGGGGGAGGGATAGCATTGGGAGATATACCTAATGCTAGATGACGAGTTGGTGGGTGCAGCGCACCAGCATGGCACATGTATACATATGTAACTTACCTGCACGTTGCGCACATTTACCATAGAGCCTAAAGTATAATAATAATAATAATAATAATAATAATAATAAAAGAAAAAAAAAGAAATTATCCACTTCAAGAAGCAGCTGTCAGTTTTAATCCATGTTTATATTTGACTGGACAGAATAAATGAAGGTCTTTTGCCTTAAATGTTGACTTAAAACCATGACATAGAATTTAAATACTGTCCTCATTAATCCAATCGGAAAGCCAACATCTTGTGGCTTGGACTATCCTTGTGTTTGGCAACGACATTGGAGACACCCCGGATTGACTCAGTTGGTGTGGCACATGAGCATCACGGGGTAATTTATTTCCAGATGGAAGCATATGCTAATAAACTGTAGTTCTCAGAGGAAGCAATAATAAAGAATTTTTTTCCAAAATTAGGGAAGGTCATGGTGTCTGACTTAAAATGAAGCCATCAGAAAACAAGTTTATATAGCAAAAATAAAATTAAAGCCATCTTAGTAGTTATCGTCTATAAACATTTTACTTTCCCCTTTTAATTATTAAAGACAAAGGAGTCAGTTTTTGTAAAACTGAGTAGTAATGACAAGGTCTTGTGAAAAATTTTACTTTTTTTTTCAGTAGAGAAAATTCATGCTTCAAATGTCAGACTATTGGAAAGTATAGACACACATTTTCCTTTAAAGCAATAAAACCCTAGATTGCTTCAAGAATGCATATATATTAAATGCCACAGTGTACATTATAAATATATTTTTAAAAAGCACTTGGGGAAAGTTAAAGTAAGTTGTCACATGAGGAAGAGAAAATAACATATTCTCCTGATTGAAACCAATACACATTTGGCTTTATACTGTAATTATTTGTGTAAATATACTATTGTTAAACCTGAAGAGGACCAGTTGGATATGTTGAACATTGCACTGTTGCCTAGATTGCCTCTTCCAGTATCAACATAGTTCATTCTTAAAAAATGGTTAAAATGGATTTAAATCTATAAATCCAAAGCTGTTTGAAGAAATCATAAATGAAGCGATATTATCCTAGGTTAATTTCTCCTACATGCATAGAAGAAAGGTATTCTGATACGTTCTCATATTATTTGGGAAGACTGAGGTTATAAAAGTATGACTCAATTAAGAATAATATAAAAAACATGGGGTGAAGATAAGACAATAATTCTGACTCTCATTATCAAGCCTGGCACAGTATCATGTGGTATATGGACTGGCATACGCTATGTGATGTGAAGCATCAGAAGAGAGCATCCACTCAGAAATATGGGTATTGTCAAGTAGAAATAAAAGGTCAGTATATTTCAAATCTTTTGCATGCCACCTGCAGCCCAAAGTATGTCTGCTCTAACCCTCAGTGGGAGAAAAATCACAGACCCCTTCTCCCTAGTATAACTGATTCATTTTGACAAAGTACCCACACAGCCTCCATTGTTCCTATACTTTTCAAAGTGATCTGCACCAATGGCTTCCTGAAGTTGTACCCCTTGCATTCCTGAAACCCTCGATTGGTCCTTGATGTCACTTCTATTGTTATATTGAAGAGCCAAGTCAAGGCAGCTTGCAGAGGTACCACTGTCCTAACAAGTCATTCTAAATTTGCTTCCATAGCTCTACTGTCATAGGTGGTTTCAAATGAGGTCCTTGCTGTCACCCTTTTCAACACCTCTGAGTAATCTGCTCTTCCTTCTCCATAACCACTGTAACTGCTATAATCCAAAATAGGATTGGAACTTCACCACTGCTAATGGTTCTTCAGCACTTTGAGGGCTCTTAATCCTCACCCTGGGCTAAAGATTTGGTCGACCATTAAGTAGCCATCCGAAGATGCTGTCTTTGTGGACACTTAGAGGGATGTCTGCTTCAGACAAAAAGGGTTTGCTCTAGTAAACACCCAGACTTTGGAATTAGTTAGGACAGACAGGCCATTTAGTTAATAACATTTTTTGACCCTAAGCCTTAGGACCCAGTTCCCATTTTGGGAAACACTGGCCAGACTTCCTATAAGTCTGACTGAGCAAAAGTTCACAATATATTGATATCAATAAGCTTTTTATTTGTTCTGTTAATTTCAGAGATATTTTAATAAATAAAAAATTGTAACTAGATTTTTTTCTTTTTTGGCTTTGCCTGACTCCAGTCATCTATCATATCTCCCTGCTACTGTTTCTGAGTATTGATACAATGGAGTTGGGGATAAATGTGTTTTCAGGTTTCTCAATAAAGAGTGGAAAGCTTGAGTTTATCACTTTTCAATTAATAGCTTGGGATCACATTTACCATCCTAGCTAGAGAAGGACACGTGCACTCCAAGAATACATTTTCTATAAGGGCCCTAGTTCTTTAACTTTATTTGGTCTGTGTGTCTGTATTAGTCTGTTGTCACACTGTTATAAAAAATACCTGAGACTGGGTAATTTATAAAGAAAATAGGTTTAATTAGCTCATGGTTCTGCAGGCTGTACAGGAAGCTTGGTGACTTGTGCTTCTGGGGAGGCCTCAGTAAACTTAGAATCATTGCAGAAGACTAAGGGAAACCAGGTACATTTTACATGGCTGGAGCAGGAGGAAGAGAGGGAGAATGAGAAAGTGCTACACACTTTTAAAAGACCAGATCTCATAAGAACTCTGTAACTACTCAGTACCAAGGGGAGAGTGCTAAAACATTCATGAAAACTCTGTCCCCATGATTCAATTACCTCCCACCAGGCCCCACCTCCAACACTGGGGATTACAATTTGACATGAGATTTGGTGGAGATATAGATCCAAACCATATCAGTGTCTATATTCTAGCTCTCCTCAGGATGATATATTTCTACATCTCTATACAGAAATCATGATGGAACAATTGCATTTATTATAAGCTGTGTAAATTTAATTAAACACAAAGTCTAACCCTCCTGAATTCCCACATTCAATTAGAAATATTTTTCACATCCAAAAAAAAAAAAAAAGAAAAACCAAGAAAGCATTGGAGAAACAAATCCATAAAGTATTTTAAACTCTATCACTCTATCCTGTAAGTAGGGTGTCCATCACTGTGCCATCATTTACTGCTTGTAAGCACCTTAATTATTACTCCCCTGGTAGCTTTTTTAAATTGATTTTTGATTGAGTTGATTTACTAAACCATCTGGTAGAAATCTGGTTTGACTCTTCCTAGGCTATGGCATTTTTCTCCTATTTGACATTGACTTCATGACTCTTTTTAATTTCCCTCCTTCCTTCCTTCCTTCCTTTCTCTCTCTCCCTTTCTTTTCTTTCTTTCTTCCTTCTTTCTTTCTTTCTTTCTTTCTTTCTTTCTTTCTTTCTTTCTTTCTTTCTTTCTTTCTTTCTTTCTTTCTTTCTTTCTTTCTTTCCTTCCTTCCTTCCTTCCTTCCTTCCTTCCTTTCTTTCTCTCTCTCTCTCTCTCTCTCTCTCTCTCTCTTTCTTTCACAGTGACAGAGCCACTTCGAGTTGCAACCCAAGGGGAATGTCACTAGTGTCTTCAGTTGTAGAGTTTTTCTTTATAGTGACTTTCTCTGTTATGGCATCATTGTCTTCCTAGGGAAACATCCATGGCCAAGAATATGTGTTTCATATTTTATGCCTTTTACATGAATATCCTACAGGATGATAAAGAAACTGACATATTTAAGTTCATTTAAATAATTGACCACTTTTTGTTGATTATCTGTATTGTTCATAATCTGTGTAAGAAACTCAAATTCAATAAGAATTTCATAGCACTGTTTTTAAAAAATTAAGTAAACTTGTCTTTTCTTACACTGGATTTAAGAAATTTTGGAAAAGCAAGGAGAAAAACTCCTGAAATAAACAACTATATTTTGCCAACGAGACTTCAAATTGGAATTCTCAACTAAGCACAGGCATGTGGTATTAAAGCTCCACTGGCATGCGCTAGTGAATTTTGCAGAAAATAGTACATGTGAAAATCAGCAAACTCAAGCTTTAGGGTAGTTCAGCAAGGGAATTGAATGACAGTACATCTTGATTCTAATGGTTTTGCCATGTTTAGTGTTTGTCTTAGGACAAGTTTAAATATTGACTTCTGTTTGTCAGAATGAAGGTAATCGTAACAATTATGAAAAATTTCTTTCCTATCTTAAAGATTCTGAGTGTAGCTGAATTAAAAAGTTCATAGGAATATTTAAGAGAAAAGGCTCATGGATCCTCCTTTGTTAACTCAGTTTTTCTCTTTATCACTCAATGGAATAAAATAGAGAACATCTGACATTCTTTTAAATTAAAGGAAGAAAAAATTTCCAGGGAATCCCATTCCATTTAAACTCTTCTGACTCTGAACAGAAGTGTCATTTCTGACTCTGAACAGAAGTGTCATTGCTATTCAATGTGACAAATTATAGTTTAAATTATTCTGCCTAAAACAAAATGAATATGTAAATAAATAGGTTTTCAGCCAACATCTTGATGGATATATTGCTATGATTTTAGCAATATATCCATAACGAGGATGATCTCTTTTGTTCTATGACTTAGCACTGACCTTATTAGACAACACAAGGTTCACTATAACCTTGTTAGGTATTGGTATGCTGTAGACAAGCAAAAAACAAGGCAAAATAATCTTATTTTGCAGATATTCTTTTCCAAATATTAATTTTAATATAAATAAAATCAAGACAATATTTTTGTGTGGTTAATCAAATATACACTATCATTAAAGGACTTTTGACATTTTAATGATCTTTGGATCATATTGCTGTTTCACATCCTATCAAGGGTTTCTTCCAGTTTAATTATATAATAGTAGACAAAATGTTCCAGTAGTATATGAACTGGCATCCAGCTACAAACATGAAACACATGTGTTTGCAATTTAAGTCAGAGAGGGCACTTTGGTTAAGACTCAGGAGGAGTCTGTGTTGCAACTGGAAAGGCAACTTCACTGGAGTTGGGTCCACTGAACTGTGAGGCCGGGTGAGAGGCTGGGCACCAAATACACTTCACTCCTCATAGTGTTCCATCATGTGGTAGTCACTCAGCTTCTCTATTTTTTGGTTTGCTCACCTACAAAATGGGGAAATATTTATCAGCTAAATATATTTAGGGATCCCCAAAACGTTACAAAAAACTCAAAAATCAAATGAATATATCTACCCCAACATGAGAAATATAATTGCCTGTCCATTTACCTTAAAATTCAAACTTAACTCCTGGGGGATTCTAAATATGAATTGTTGAAAACTAGTTTAAAAGATGGTATTTATTAAATTACATTTTTGAGTGTAAAATCTGTGATGTTAAGGGCTCTGCTTCTGCTGCTTCTGCTTGTTGGCATTTATAATCTTGATATTGGGAGCATAGTCATATATATAATTCGGCACTTAGAGTATCATAAATGTACTCATTAAGTCAGTGCAAAATGAAAAACTCACACTCAACATGCTAATAATAAAAACATTTATATAGCACTCTATTATGTATTAATTGTCATTACATAAATGATTTGTTTTATTTTTGCAATAATGCCTTTATAATAGGAAGGCCAAATGTTGTACTGCACTCCCCTTACTGGTGAGGGAAGTGAGGCTTACAGAAGTTGTGACCTGTCTAAAGCAAACAGCTAATATGTGAGAGAGACAAAATTTCAGCATATCTTTCTTTGTGGCTGTAATATCAAGTTAGCCCAGGTTAAAGGCCATAGAAAAATTACATTAAACATAAAGCAATTATATTGCAGAAAATCAGACATTAAATTTTTATTAAGGCTATTTGACCCTTGTATTTTTCACATTTTAATTGTTATGTATAATTTGCTCATATTATTGATAAAAATGAGAAAGACTTGAAATGGCGGATTAAATTCTACAAAGCAAGTATGTCACTGAGTTTACAGCATACTTGAATTTTCCCAGAGAATTTTTCCAGAAACCCTCACTATCTTGGTTGAAGATTAGCCTTGTCATCACGGGTAGTACAAATTCTGAGAAGTTCTTAAGAAGTGATTCAGAAAAAGATGACAAGTGGCAGAATAAATGGTATTATTTCCAGGTTTTCCTCTCAGTGATGGTAGCATTGTGGAAAGCAAGTACCCTCTTCACAGATGGGGTTGAACAAATAATAGTATGTGACAAAGTGAAGAAACACTAAGGCTAAGAAGGAATCAAAGAAAAATTATTGGCACCTCACTTTTATCTTTGGCATACACAGGAGCACACATTTAGAAACGAAGGAAATATTGCCTTATGTTGTCATATACCTTAATGGGTTCAGGAATCCTGTGGCAAGAAAGTATATTCTAACTGATATATTCTTTGCTAGAGGTAGTTTTTCTCACACACTTAAGTGCTTTATCAAAACAGAACTTCAGGTTTTTCGGTCAAATTGTTATGGGATCCTTGGGGGTGTTGCTTTTCTAGCCAGAAACCTCTGTGGCCGGTGGCGCCTTTTCCTGAGTTTTGCTGGGGCCTGCTGGGCCCACTTGGCCTAGCAGGCTGCATTCGGCTTGCACTACCGGCCTGGATCCCACGTATCTGAGGAGACTGGAGCAGAGCGGCAAGGGGTGTGTGAGTGAGCAAACCTGTAATCTGGCCACGGCACACAGTCAGGCACGCTGGCTGCTGCAGCGGGGTGGGCAGCTCCACTTGCCAAGACAGGTGCCAGTTCCCTGTGAGGCTGCAGCTGGCCCAGTCGCACTGCAAGCAGTTTTCATGGCTGCCACCAGGGAATGCGGTGGTACCTGAAAGCTTGGAGACTCCAGGAACTGCAGGGCTCCAAATGAGGAGTCACAGCCCTGGCTTGGGGAGCTGCCAGGTCTGGGCCCCTGAAGGGCCCCAGCTCTTATCTCCTTTTCTCTTGTCTCCTTCTCTCTTCTCTGCCTCTTGTCGCCTGAAAGGTGGCAAGCAAGGGGCGTGTTTCAGTCCTGTTTGTATTACAGCTTTTTTAGCCCCACCATTGGGTGGGTCCTGAGTTCTTGTCCTGCATACAGGAAGAATGACATATGCAGACAAGTGGAGGGTGAGTGAGATGAAGAGGAGCTTTATCGAGCCATCAAACAGCTCAGAGGAGACCAGCAGAGGGTAGCTCCTCTCTGTAGCCTGGGTGTCCTAATGAGTGTTCAGCTCTCAGCAGAGAGGATAGATCCTCTCTGCAGGCAGGTTGTCCCAATTACAAAGGCAAGACTCCAGTGATCTGTTCATCAAGAAAGAAAAAATTATGGGTGAGCCATGAAAAATGTGGTGATGAACTAATTTGTAATTTTTATCATTTGGTATCAATTTGTAATTTTTATCATTTAATGCCATTCTCGAAAGAAAAAGAGAGAAAGATTGTGAGGAAGAAAATATTAATAAGGTTCAGCTGCAACCATGATTGCACTAAAAAGTACACAAAAAGCAACAAGAAATTCCCAACAGAACACATGCCAGGGCACAGCTTCTTTTGTTCTCGTTACTTTGACAATAAATTTTAATATTTTCCAGAGATTTGGATGGATATGATAAGCAACTATGTTTATAGTAATTTGATTACATCTGTTAAATTAAAAACAGCTAAGAAGTTCATCTATTCTTTGCTGTTTGGAGAATAATGAGCAACTAAAGGGACTGGCATCTATAGAAATTCCAAACAACTTTGGTCCCAGTTAGTTCTTATAGTAATTGAAATGAGGGCAAGATTACATATTCTATGAGATCATCTTGCCTGAACTGTCTTACTCAATTATTCTCTTCCTGATATTGAGTTAGTTCTATTGCATCATTAAAACTTTTTATGATGCTACATTAGTTATGTACTTTATCCACATCTTGAAATTTATTTGTTTTTTTGTGGACTATACAATTTGCGTTCCTGCAATTCTACGTGCATCATCAGTATTCATAGCTGTAAAGCATGCATTTCTTTCTAAGTGACTTTTCAATAAAATAAATAAGAAAGTACAATGCCACTGGGAACATGTTGACTCTAGTTCAGCTTGTTTCCTGGAAGTAAAAATATTACATGCAACCTCTAGCAATCCTGTTTTATACAATATTATCATACTAGTCTAACTCACAAAATTATAACCATTTTGTTGGTGGAACAAATCTTGCCAAGCAAGATCCAGGTTAATGGGTTTAGACATATTAAAATAAAGATAGCATGTGGTACAAATACTTCTATTAATTGCTAGTTGACCAGGCACACATTCTCTTGGAAAACCAGCAAGGCTAATCCCTTGATTAAATTTATTTGATGAAACACAAAGAGTAAAACTTTAGTTTTCTGAAAACCATTTGGAGATTAGTTTAATACAATACCATTAAAATATTATAGGGCTTACTATCTGCTAGACATAGTGCTAGTACTGGAGAAAATAAGATGGATCTCTCCCTGAAGGAGACCATAGTTATGCCGACAAATGATGCCAGAACATTGTGGTAAATTCAATAATGGATACAGGGTACAGTGATGGAGGGCATAGGAATAGAATGGGTACATTCTGGGGAACAACTGCATGAGGTTACAGAAAGGTGGGGGACTGAACAATGAGAAAGGAGATGTGAGAAACAAAAAGGTAAGGGAAACGAAGACGAGAAGAAATATTCCAGTCAGAGGGAAGAGAGGCTCACTAGGCACTGAGAAGAGCAGTGTTATAATAAGATATTTGAAGAATTGCAAATATGTCACATTTACAGGGAAGAGAAGTTTGAGACTATACTGAGCAAGAATCAAAGTCACATATGTATGGAGGAATGACTTACACAGCATGTAAGAACCTTGGAGTTTTGCATGTATACCAGTGGTATCCAAACACATAATTAGCAAAATAAAATAAATTTTAAAAAGAGCATTCCTTTGATATATGTGTGTTTACTTATTTATATAATTGTATGTAAACTTCATTAGAGCAGTTTTTTTTAAAAACAAAAACCTATTGTATTTAATGATATCTTTCTATTGCCAATAACAGTACCTAGAAAGGGGAGTCTTAATAATTAGCTATTGAGTGAATGATATACCTTACTAAACACAAATAAAAACAAATTCCAAGAAGATGTGCTAAAGATGAAAAAAAATGTAGTTTTAAGGGTTCTTCTAATTGGGATGGGTTTATATTGTTATTAGCTGATATCCAAAGTTCAATATATACCTTGAGGTTCATCCATCATGAAAACAGATATAAATTAGTATTTCTAGTAGTCTTCTTAATAATGTTGAACATTTTTGCCTAGCGTCTTATCAAATCTTATTAGATCATCCTTTTCTTTACCTTGAGATGGCACTGGGTATTAAGGGAAGAAGGTGTTTCAGTTCTACAAGTTTTAACTTGCTCTTTTGTGCTTATATTCTTAGTATTATCTTCAGTCAGTGATTTTTTGGATGAATATTTTTAACCATTCATTTTCTGAAATTTTGTCTAGTAAAGACTAAGTGATATAATTAATGATATGGTTTGGCTCTGTGTCCTCACTCAAATCTCATGTCAAATTGTAATCCCTATAATCCCCATGTGTTGAGGGAGACACCTGGTGGGATGTGATTGGATCGTGGGGGCAGTTTCCCCCAGGCTGTTCTTGTGATAGTGAGTGAGTTCTCATGGGATCAGATGGTTTTATAAGGGCCTCTTCCCACTTCACCCTTTACTGTTCTCTCCCCTGCTGCCATGTGAAGAAGGTCCTTGCTTCTGCTTTGCCTTTTGCCATGATTGTAAGTTTTCGGAGGCCTCCTTAGCCATGTGGAACTGTGAGTCAATTAAACCTCTTTCCTTTATAAATTATCCACTCTTGGGAAGTATCTTTATAGCAGTGTGAAAATGGACTAATATAATTAATAAATGTGATTGCTGATACATAGAGTGAGAGTGTCACCATCAAACTTTTCACCGAGGCACCCCATCTCTTACCTCTGAATTATTATTTCCTGTGTGACCACATATCAGTGGAACTGAGGCAAAGTACCAGGGCCTACCTACAATACAACTCAATACACTTCTTTTTAAAGATAAAAAATGTGGTGCAATAAATGTAAATGTTTTAACATTTGTTTCTTATACTGTAAAGGATTGTCTTTTCCCTCTGAAGGGCATGCATCACCAGTTGGAGACCATGATTATGAAAACTGAAAATGATGGAAAAGTATTAAAAACAGAGTGACATGTTTAGACTTCAATTAGAAGAATTGGTCTGTAACTAAGTTTCTTAGCTTTAAGTAAGTGTTTTAATTTTGTCATTTTGGCTCAATAGAAAACTCTCTAATATGTAGTTTAGATTTCTTTAATTTATTAATTGCTATTATAACAGTATTTATCTTTTTCTTTTTAACACTATTATAATGTGCAGCAATACAGAGAGCTCTTTAGAGTCTATTACAGTTTTAAAAAACATGTGTCGGCTGGGCGCTGTAGCTCATGTCTGTAATCCCAGCACTTTGGGAGGCCAAGGTGGGCAGATCACTTGAGGTTGGGAGTTTGAGACCAGCCTGACCAACATGGAGAAACCCCGTCTATACTAAAAATATAAAATTTGCTGGGTGTGTTGATGCATGCCTTTAATCCTAGCTACTTGGGAGGCTGAGGCAGGAGAATCACTTGAACCCGGGAGGCAGAGGTTGCGGTGAGCCAAGATTGCACCATTGCACTCCAGCCTGGGCAACAAGAATGAAACTCCATCTCAAAACAAACAAACAAACAAACAAACAAAAACATGTGTCTCTATATTGTGGCCCCATATTATTATTCTTTTAAAATCCCTATTGTTGATTTTCAAAAAGCTTTAGGCTCTTCTCCTATATCCAGCAATTGTTATTATTATTATCATTTCCTTCTTGACTCATCCAATTTAATATATATTTAGAGAACATGAAAACAAGATTACAAGGCTTAGAAAAATTATATCTAAAATAAGGCAAAATGTTTCTGAGTTAGGGCCTGAGGAATATTCCTCTATGTAAACTGAGTATGTGGCTGATTATGTGGACTCAATAATTCTAGTCTTTTTGGAAGCTTTTTTGGCTCAATTTTTGAGTGTAGGATAAATTCCAGATAAATATAAATACTACTAGACCTCTGAGTTCTGGACAAAGAAAGCATGACTCTATGTTTTACACATAGTGTTGATGGTTGCTCTTTATAAAGACTGGTTAACATTTCTTTTCACTTGTTAGGACATTTGGACTTCTAAACTTGCTGAATGGAGGGGATTTGAGTAGATACAAACAGGGAAAAACTTGATGCTGGCATGCAAATTGACTACTGAAAGCAGGATCAATAAAGAGGAAGAAAAGAGAGAGTAAGGAGGGTAAATGTATACAAAATCTAGAACTTACTGTGAGCAGGAGCCCTTTCAAACTGCAAGTGAACCCTGCATAAAGTCACAGTTTAGAGATATAAGAAGGGGTACCTGTGCTGATGGTCAGAGAGAGGCCATGGCCACTTGGGTGTGACACAATAATGATACCTTGGCAATGAGCACTGCCAGGCAAACAATACTCAGTGGGTGCCTAAGAGGAATTTAGGCTGAGCTGACTTCCAAATAAATCAACTTATGATAAACAAAACTGTCTCCTTCATAGGTTATTGGATGCCCAATGGATCAAGATTGTATTTATTCCACTGACTATGGGCTATTCACCCATCTTTTATAAAAATATTCATAAATATAGAAAAGCTCTAAAGGCAATATAAGAACACATATACATCTTTTCAGAACTATCCTATTTGCCTCAGGCTTGTTTAAAGGAATAAAGTGTTAAAGATGCAGTTTAACTTCTTTTTAAATCCCTTCCCAGCCTCAGAATTGAGAGAGTGTGCCTACAACTACTAAGGGCAATTTTGGAGTTTGATAAATTAACTGGGAAAAAATGAATATGTGATTTTATTTTTGTCTCAAATTTTGGGTTATGCTGCACATAAAGTAAAGGGAAGTATTACACATTCTTTTTCTATAGATTTGTTTTTCTTTTTCATTATGTAATAGTGCGTCAAATGTCTTATCAGATATTCATTAGGTCTGCTTGATGGACAGCAGTACATTTGTTTTGGCACATACATTGTGGGTAAGGAGTTTCTAAAGTCATGTTTAATGAAGTTACATAGCTTTAATACCTGATGAGGGAGTGCCCCGACTAAGCAACCACAAGGGAAATAAAATGATTAAAACATCCTAGCTGCTGTTCTTTTCCACTTAGGAAACACAGAGTACCAGATGCAGATATTTTGGGTGCAAGGTTTGCCTGTGGACAAATTATTTGTCTTTCCCATATTATATTTTCTTCTGGATCATAAGATAGGAAAGATTGTTACAGGTTGCATTTCCAGGAAGCAGACACAGATTTGGGGGTTTGCATGCAAGGGTTTTATTGTGTAATGCCTTGGGAACACTCCTTAAGAGAGTGAGGGAGACAGGCTTTTGCAGAGGGAAAAGTTGAACTGTGATGCAAATACAACACAGGACTTAGCTGATCCCACAGAGCTCTTGAAAGCAGGGTGGCCCTTCTCAATTGTCCCCATTTGAGGCAAGAATAAAAAGGCTTGCTTCTGTGGAGGGAGTGACAGCCGTCAGTGAGGCAGTTCCTCATGGTTTAAGACAATTTCAGGAGAGAGCCTTAAGTGTACAACATCAGCAGGAAACGCTACCAGCATCAAGAGAAATGAGTGCTGCAGTCCTGAAGGGGGAATCCACAGGGCTCGCCATAGCACTCAGCCTGTACATGCAGTGTATTTAAAATAGCTCAAAGCAGATACAGGGGCGTGTATATTGTTAATAGTCAAATCATATGTTGTTAATAGTCAAATCATATGTTGCTAATAGCCAAATAATCATTCAATTTCATCAGGGCAGCTATCCAAATTAATGTAATTTGATTTTTCTGCAAATATATATTTTATTCTTAGTAGTGAAATTATAAAACTATATGAATTTTTTTGTATCTTTAAACAATTAAACCATTGAAATATCTATTTAAGACTATTTCATGAAGATGATCTCAAGCAATCAGACAGTAAGGGGATGTGCAAAAGTAAGAAAAGCCATGTTCATTCTAAGGAAACAGCAATATAATTTGACAGATTAAATATACAGATGAGAAGAGTCATGTAACCACACATAAGAAAGTGCATAATAATGTCATAGAATGAAGATGCTAACACAATATAGATTGTGGAAGCTGCCAGAGTATGTTGGTGTCTGTGCCGGTGAAGAAATATCATTAATAAAAGGAACAGTTGAAGTTTTTCCTTTTACATTTCTCCAAAGGTACTGCTTTTAGCAGGTTAAAGGTAATTATTGCCTCATTATTCTTTTTGTAAATACCTAGGTTATCAAAAGTTATCAAAGGAAAAATGGAACAGATACATGTTAGTTTCCAAAATTGTTTAGTCCAGTGAAACTTAATTTAAATGATGTTGCAATTGTATGACTTTGGTTACAATCTGGATTAAGTAATTTCCCCGAGTAGTTCTCTGTATACCTATAATGGAAAAGACATAGAATATAAGTATTATTCTTGTGTTTATAAGAGCAGAGTTGTAGTCCTGATCTACCAGAAGTCAGCATTCTGGTGAAAATGCATTTACCATGTTGTTAACCATATCTCTGAGATATACAGCTATCGTCCTCTGTATGATAGCCTATGATGTTAACCATTCCTTAAATTTAAAAAGAAAACAACTACATTTAGAAGTACTAATCCTGTAGTTCCATAGGATTCTGGAAGAAATCTGACTACTGAGCTGATTGATTGATTGGAATGGTATGATGTTTGAGTGAAATGTCTGAATATAAGAATTATATAGTATAATCAGGGCCCAGGCTAGACTAGGTTTTGTTCTGAAAGCTTCCTTGAAAGTTGCAAGTTTGGAGTTCATGGGAAAATTTACCCAGGAAGTATCATTTTCCTTAAAATAAAGTTACAAATGAGAGGTAGTCCTAGGCTAGTTCTCAGATGTTTAATAAAACTCGATTTTATTAGATCTAACTTTGTGTCAAGGTTTCACTAAGTATGGATCCCTTGGTGAGTTGTGAACTCCAGAGGTGACATGGAACTCTGGTGGCAGAAGGGGTCCCCAGGGAGAGGAGAATGAAGGAAACAGAACCTCCAACAACCTGTATCTCATCATGGAGAGAAAAAGTGAGCTGAGCAGTAAGGGAAGAATGTCTGTTGAATAAATTAATGCCATTTTTACCTACAAGTTGTTTTCATGTTAGGGATTTATTAGATGATATTTTAGGATAATGCTTTAAATAAATAACATTCAGCTTGATAGTTTTAATTCAAATTCATTTTGATATTTGATTCAAATTTATTTCACTTTGATAATTTTCCACTTGCTTGTGGTAGTTTTAAAATATATCTTTACTTTTTGGTCTTAATTTTTACTTTCTCTTGAATTGTATTTATTGCCTAAATAACATTATAGTAACAATACAATAAATCAAACAGAAGAAAAATTTACTCACCATCTCCTCATGCTGACGTATCAGCTGCTTTCATTTTTCTATTTTCTTGTCTAGTGTTTCCATACATAAACATTATAACCAAAACAGAGACTCTTTTGTGCTGTTCTGTTTTTCACTTGGCATTGTATCATGTTTTATGATTCTTCATCCTTTCCCCTCTACCACTCCTAAAAACAAGAAACCCTTGGCCTTCCACATTCCATGTTGGATGCCCAGGCTTGTAAACCTCTGCCCTGGGCATTGATTTTTATGCATCTTCCTTTCATGATGGGGCTGTATGTTCCACCTATGAGAACATGCATCTCTGTGGATGTCTTCTCTAATTAGAAGGGAATGAGAAGGGAATGACTTTCCATTCTCCTCTTAAAAGTGCAAAGAAACTGTACCTTCTCAGACAGCACTTTGGGGATGCTTATTGTCTTCAGTGTCATTTGAATTTAAAGGTAATTTCAAGTTTTATAGTTGAAACACTTGTCAACTGGTTCCCTTGGTGTGGTGCCTGGCATGTAGTAGACATACAATAATTGTTTATTGAATGAAGGATATTTTCATACAGGATTGCAATCAATTACATTAGCAGAAGAAAATTTCTCATAATGTATTTCCAAAAGAAAATTTGTTTGCCTACCAGAATAATTATTAAAAATAAACAAACAAAACCTAAAACAAAAATCATAATGCATTAAAACATACATTTTGAAGAATAACGCTAGCCATTGTCCTATTGGCTTATAGAAGTTTTAGACTCTTTTAAGCTTCACAACAACAACAACAACGTGTGATACTTTTATTTATACTCCTGTCTTGTAGATGAATAAGATGAAGAGAAGTTAAATTTGCCCAATTAATAAGCAAGTGTTGGAGCTAAGATTTGGACACTGCCCTTTTGATTTCCAAGTCTGTGTTCTTATATCTTTGTAGCACCCACAGTATGCTTGTAGGTTTTAGATAGCATAAAGATCAGAATGCTGTAGAAAGAGGCTTCTAGGTGTCCCTTTAAGTATGATGAGTTGGTGCTTTGGAGTGGGAATGTCAGCAGCTGTGATTTGCTGTGGGGATGTCCCTGATTCCATCCTAGTGGCTAAGGGCAGTTAACCTCTGGATTTTCTGAATTGTCTATAGGTGTAGATTTGAACTTTCCAGGACCTTCAGTCATTTAAAAGTGCTCATGCCTGGTACAGGTTACCTAACTGCTTAGGAAACTATAGAGAAGATGATACTTCTATATTATACTTGCACATGAAGTGTTTGGGGTTGGCGGGGGAATGCTATGGGTTCTGCCATAGAAATTTCTAAAAATTACAAGTTTGAAATTTAATATAATCAAGCAAAAGGAAATAAAATGAAGTGAAATAAATTACTACATCTTTTAACAAGAAAAAGGATTCAATGTAATACTTGATTATAGGTAGAGATGTGTTTTGTGAAATTATCTCGCATTTTAAAAGCTTATAAATGCTAGAATGAATATCTAATGTTTTATAAAATTCTATAAACATATATTTTACTTTTATTTATTTTGAATAAATTGTAATATTAAACTCTGCATATCAATAAATACAACCTTAAGATAAAAATAAACATGTCATAGAATTTCAATGAAAATATTGGCTATGAGTACTTGTAATTTAACCTTTTAAATATTAGAACTAGTAGTAATAATGGAAGATTTTTTTTTTTTTAAAAAGTCATATTTGGACCAAGCATCCACTAAGTAACGGTTGCCCTCTTCAATTCACTGGGGAATTTTAAAAGACATAGCTAAACATTCCTAAAAATACTTTTGAGAAATACAACTCCACTTCATAGATATAGTAAGTCTGTCAAAAACATTAAATATCTGAGCACAATAGCAACATTCTATTTTAGTGTCAGGAATTAATTTTAGGAAATATGAGCTTTATTCACAATGTGATACTATAATTGTAGGTGATAGAAATATGCTGGGAAGATAACACCATAAGTGTCAAAGTGAGGCAATTTAAAATGAAACTGAGGTTTTTTTTAATGATTAAATTAGTGTACTTTATGTTATTCAAAATACTTAGTTTTCAGAATGAGGCAAGGACGTTACAACTAGTAACTTAGAGTTAGAATGTGGATCCATGTTTGTGTAATATATATCTCATGAACTGTGCTTCTGACCTGCCACTATTTCTCAAGATTTTTACTAGAAAGGTAGTACAAATTTGAAACACAAATCAACAAAATTAAAACTACAAATGCACTAAAAACTATAATTTTGAATTTTGAAAAAATTATCCATCTGCTTTAAGTGATGAATTCATGACTAGCAACTAAACTGAAGACAAAAGATACACTGATTAAAAATGTATCATCTATAATGCTTTTGCATATCTGTTGGGGAGTCTCAACTTTTGTATTTGAATGGCCTTCCTTAGTTATTAATGCTTCTTAATATTTATGCCAAAATGAAAATGTGTTTGAGGCATATATAATAAATCTACCAGAATTCACTTTTCTCACTTATATCTGGAACAATGTTAGCTCAGTTAATTTTATCACTAGCTTATTTGTGTGAATTGCACTTAATAAAACAAAGAGTTATTATTGACAGTATTAAAGAAAAACATTCGGCGAGTGTTGGCCATAGCCAGGTATTCACTTTGAGCTTTACGCTCTTTATCTTATGTAATCTTCAAACAACCCTGTGAGATGGAAATATTATCTCTATTCTATAGATAGAATTTCTATAAAATTATAGACAATTTTGTTTTCAAATATACTAATGTTTCTTCCTTGCTATGTTTAAGGTATAAAGAATCCATCCTTTGTATGGAACTAACATAATAGTCTAACTTGATACAATTGAAGAAAGCTATCTCTGTAGGCTTTCAGATAGTCTATTTCAGCTGCATTTTACTACCATCCTTAAATGAAGGATTTGTTTTGTACCAACAACTTTGGAAAATATACTTTTGGGCTACTGGAAAATTTACTAACTTCATTGTCGGGGTTAAAGTTAGATGCTTACTGAAAGAAATTCATCAAGATCTGCCATTGACACTACAGTTGTCCCTCAGTACATACAGGAGGTTGGTTCTAGTACGCCTGCATATACTAAAATCTGCACATACTCAAGGCCAGTTGTCAGCCCTGAGGAAACTGAGTACACAAAAAGTTGGTCCTTCCAATATGCCTGCTTTGTATCCTAAGAACACTGTATTTTTCAATCCACATTTGGTTAACAAAAATCTGCCTGTAAGTGGACCCTTGCAGTTCAAACCCATGTTGTTTGATGGTAAACTATATCTGTAAATAATTAGTGAGTAGGAATTAACCACGTGGCAAGGAATTTTTTTTTGCAATGTAAAAAATGTTCAGCACACTTTTATAAAATAGCTTAATATTGTAGCTGTACAGCTAAAGGTAAACTGATAAGCACAGATATCACTGTAGTTGTGAATCAAACTGAATAATGATTAGAAGAACAAATATTAGAGTGAATAAACTCAGCAGAAAGGACATGTTCTTTCATTTCTCTTGTGTAACTACCTAGATTTGGGCAAGCTGAGCCATACGGCAGGTATATGTTTACTTTTTGAAAAATCCCCAAATTGTTTTCCAAAGGAATTGTTCCATTGTACATTAAGATCAACAATTTATGAGCGTTCCAGTTCCTTTACATCCTTGCTAGCACTTGGAGCATTAGTTATTCTAATCAGTATGTACTGGTACCTAATTATGATTTGAATTTGCATTGCCTCATTACTAATGATGCTGAGCTACTTTTTCTGAGTTTATTTGCTATCTTCACATTTTCTTTGGTGAAATATTTCTTAAAATCTTTTGCCCATTGTTTTTATTGGGATATCTGTTTTCTTATTTTTGAGTTTTGAGAGTTATTTATATATTCAGGATGCAATTTATATATTCAAGATGCAAGTTTTCTGACGGACACATGATTTGTAAATATTTTCTCCCAGTGTATAGCTTGTCTTTTCATTCTCTTAAGAGGATATCTTAAAGATTTGGACATAAATGTTCATATAAGCTTTATTTGTAATAGCCAAAATATGGAAACAACCTGAATATACATCCACAGGTGAGAAGATAAACAAATGGTGGTATCTAATCCATGGAAAACTATGCAGCAAAATAAAGCAGAGAATTGCTGATGCAACATGTCAGCTGAAGAATCATGAGGTTCATAAACTTAGAGTAGAGAATTCTATGTTTCATAAAGGGTTGCTACTGGGGAAATGTAGCTTCTGATAGAAACCAGAAGCAGATATTCATAGAGAACAGTGACATAGAAATTTATGCTGAATGAGTCATCTAAGTACATGTATTTAACAGGTTATATGAGAAGTTATAACTATTCACAAAGGGGGCATGCATACACGCATAGTAAGCAAACTTATATGTTACATATGTCCCATGTTGACTTTCAATGCATGAAAATTAGGCTGTGTGCATCAAGAGGTGAAATGGAAGAAGCAAAGGCATTTTGTGTGCAGCCTCTGTAAACTGGCCAAAAGCAGTCTATTATTGGTGGTCCTTTGTCAGAAAGAAATACGGGTCAGTTGTGTAGATCAGCAGCAAAGCACAGCTTTCAAAAGGGCTGGTTTCTGTTTAAGATATGGGGCTGGTTTCTATTTAACTCATAGCCTAATGGTGATTACTGAAGGAGGAGGTATAAGGAGGTATGTTCACCCTCCTATCTTGTCATGGCCCAAATTCAGTTTTTAAGTTTCTCTGGGGTGCCCTAGCCAAGAGAGGGTTTGTTCAGTCAGTTGGGGGGCTTAGGATTTTATTTTTATTTCTCAGACAGCATGGGTTGTTCTCAGAATAATTATGCTGAGTGAAGGAAGCCAGACCAAAAAAGAGTACACACTTTATAATTACATTTATATAAAATTCTAGAAAATGCAAACTAATTTATAGGGACAAAACGTGATAAGTGGCTGCATGGAAATAGGAGGGTGGGAAGTGGGAAGGATTACATTAAGGCATGAGGAAATTTTTGGAGGTGATGAGTACATTCATTATACTGCTTTCAGTGATGATTTCATGGGTCTATTCATGTGTTCAAACTTGAATTGTATACTTTAAATGTGTACAGTTTGTTGTATGTCAATTGTACCTCAAAAAAGCTGTTTTTAAAATAAGCAGAAATTTTGCATTATACTCCTTTTATTTGTGCTCTTAATTGAATTACCAAAAAAAGGAAAAAAAGTATAGTACTCTATCTAAAATTATACTGCATTTCATCCCTATTGTTGTAACACCTTTTGGCTCATTCTAAGGTAAAACATTAACATTGCAAAGGGATAAAATACTTGCCCTTCTCTTTTAAAGTTTAAGATGAAGAAGTTTCATTCTAAAAGTGCAGTTTAGAAAATAATGCATCATAAAATTCTCAGTATTTATATTGACTGTGAGAAGAACATATTAAAAAACTGGTTTTCATAGAAAACATAATAAATTCTGTCCTTGGCAAGGCATGTAATTAAAAGCTTAAAAAATACCACCAGCAGGCATTAATTTCATATGTCAGGTCATGCAATAGGAAATAATTGATTTTTTTTAAGTTGGATGATTGAAATAAAAGGATATTTTCTTAATCCAGTCTATCATTGTTGGACATTTGGGTTGGTTCCAAGTCTTTGCTATTGTGAATAATGCCGCAATAAACATACGTGTGCATGTGTCTTTATAGCAGCATGATTTATAGTCCTTTGGGTATATACCCAGTAATGGGATGGCTGGGTCAAATGGCATTTCTAGTTCTAGATCCCTGAGTAATCACCACACCGACTTCCACAAGGGTTGAACTAGTTTACAGTCCCACCATAAAACCTAAAGTATAATAATAATAATAATAATAAAAAATAAAAAATAAAAAATAATAAAAATAAAAATAAAAAAAAGAAATGAGGATATTTAGAAAGGACAGCATGAAATAAAGCAGGTCAACAGAATCATTTGGGGAAGGGTTACAAATTTCACTGAGCATTATTGACATATTTTCTGGTTTTCCTGTTTTATGGCTTTTGAAATATATAGCACAGTTCTTAATACTGAGTTAAACAAGACTGAGTTCCAGCAGAAGGCCGGAGGCAGGTTCCATGGGATCTGCTGGGAGTAGCAACAGTTTACAGCTCACCATCCACAGGCAGCAGCTGGCCCAGGACTGTTCTCCTCATCTTCACTCCCCATTGCTGCCCTTCCTTATGTGCCGCAGAGGAAGAAAAGGGTTTACTGTTCTGCTGCATTAGCTCTTGTTTCTTATATTTTTCCCCCTGGATAATAGATTATCTTTTCATTTTATTCATGTTGCTTAGCCATGTCCTATTAATGAAAATAAATATTTTCATCCTGAATTAGCATTTAGTCTACCTTAATTCTTCCTGTTTTTTCCTCAGTTTATACATTTCCTTAATTTACTGTTTCAAATCTGCTTATAGTATTGGACATCCTATTAAAGTTGTTACAACTACAGAGGATAGAGGGAAAGAAATTTCAGAGGACTGCTCCCTTCATTTAAAAATTGCGAGTATTATTTACTTCTTGCTTTAGTTACTTTGCAACATACCTCCTTGACTTTATAGATAATTATAGGTATTTAATGTATTAATTAATGATAATAATTTTAATAGTTTTTAATAACAGTGGAACTTTTCAAATGAGAATTTTGAAGAATTTATGCATGTCGTGTAATGAAAGTATAAATGTGAATTACTTCTTAATTAAGAAATGCTTGCAACATAATTAAAGGAGACATTTTCATTTGGGATAAGAGCAAAAATATAAAAACGTCTTTTTGCTTTCATAAATGTCTTACTTAGAATGGTTTTAGATTTATAGGAAACTTTTTTTTTTTGAGATCGAGTTTCACTCTTGTTGCCCAGGCTGGAGTGCAATGGCGTGATTCTTGGCTCACTGTAACCTCTGTCTCCCAGGTTCAAGCGATTCTCCTGCCTCAGCCTCCTGAGTAGCGGGATTACAGGTGCCTGCCACCATGTCCAGCTAATTTTTTGTATTTTTAGTAGAGACAGGGTTTCACCACCTGGCTGGTCTCGAACTCCTGACCTCAAGTGATCCGCCTACCTTGGCTTCCCAAAGTGATGGGATTACATGCATGAGCCAATGTGCCTGGCCATATTTATAGGAGATTTTTGAGGATACTGCAGTCACCACATACTCTGTACCCAGTTTCCCCTATTGCTAACATCTATAGATACTATGATACTTTGTCACAACTAATGAACCAATATTGATCCATTATTATTAACTAACTTTTATAATCTATTTGGATTTTGTTAGTTTTTACTTAATATTCTTATTCCATTCCAGGATCCCATCCAGAATACCATATTACATTGAGTGATCTTGTCTTCCTAGGCTCCTCTTGGCCATGACAGTTTCTCAGGTTTTCCTTGCATTTGATTACCTAGACAGCTCTGAAGAATACCCAGAGGTATTTTGTAGTGACCCTCAATTTGGTGATGTTTCACTCATAGATTGGTTAGATTGGGGTATATAGGCTTTGAGGAGGACAGTCACAGAGGTCAAGGTCATTTTCATCACATGATATCAAAGGTGCATGCTATCAACATGATTTATCCCTGATCATGTAAACATAGATCACCTCATTGAGTAGTGTTTGTCAAATTTCTCCATTATAATCTCCTCCCGCTTCCACTTCCCCCTCCTAAATGTCTATACTGTGCTCTTTGAAAGGAAGACACTAAGTGTAGCCCCACTCAAGGGGAGAGGGAGTTAAACTACAACTTTTTGAGGGGGAAGATATACACAAATTATTTGGAGCTCTTCTGTACACGTTTCTCTTCTCTCTCATTTATGTATGTCTGTATATATTTAATTATTTAAGCATCCATGTATGTCAGTATGAACTCATAAATATTTACCTTGTGCTTTGGGATACAAATCCTACTTCATTTATTTTGTTGCTCATATTGCTTCAGCTTTGGCCATTGGGAGCACTCAAGCTGGCACCTTTGTCGCTACCCCATCATTTTGTGTTTTGAGCACTTCCTTCCTCTCTGACACTACAATATGATCCAGGCTTATCTTGTATTTTTCCTGTATTAATCCTAGAAGTCACTTCTTTAAGGGGATCTGTTTCTTTTTATTGGAGATGTTATTAGAAACTATAATCTGAATACCAGGTATGCTGTTTCTACTTGGCATGTTATTGCTTCTGGGCACTCTTAGTTGACAAAACTAGGAAATATATATACATGAAATAACCCTTGGATGTATATGCATCTATAATCATTCATCTGTTAGCATTTTGCATGTTTTAAAAGCTAAAAAACACTACCATACTCCTTGTAACATTATTCAACTTCCTGGTCTCAAAGTATTTTAAAGATGCTAAAATGTATCCATTTTAAAGATCTATCCATTTTGTCCATTACTTTATCTTATTAATAATCCACAATTTATGTATTTATTTATTCCTTTTTTGATGACCATTTAAGTTTTTTAAAATTTGTTATTACAAATGATATTATTTACAATTTAGGCCATAAAAGTATTTTCATTTATTTTTGAACATGTGTCTCGTAAAGTTTCTGCAGAGTATACCAATAAGTGAACTTGCTGGATCATAGGGTATTTATATATTGATTGCATTATATATTGCTAAGTTGCTACCCAAAATGATTGTTTTAATTTATATTCCCAACAAATATAAGAAAATTTTTGTTCCTACATATTCTCACCAGAAATTTATACTGTCTAATTTATTGATTTGTATGAATCTTATATTTTCAAAATAGTAGTTCACTATGGCTTCAATTGGCTTTTTCTTGGTACTCATGAGGTTGCATATCTTTTTTTAGGCTTATCAACCACTAGGTTTGTCTCATCTTTGTCCATGGTATCTTTTATTGTTCAGAAGTTTATCTTACTGTAATTTAGTGTAAATTAACTGAACTTTATGCTTTGTACTTTTTGTGTGTGTATAGGTTTATTTTCATAATTGTTCTCTATCCCCAAGTCATAAAGGTATTTACATTTTTAAAAAATGTTTTTTCGAGTTTTGGTTTCATGGTTATATTTTTAATCAATCTCGGGATTTATTTTTTGCAAACTGTGAGGTAAGTTTCTAATTTTATTCTTTTCCTCATGGCTGGTCAATTCTCCCACAAAGTTTATAGGATTTTCTATCCTTGCTGTGTTAATTGAGTGACACATCTGTCACAATTCCAAATTCTTTTTATACAAGATTTATTTCTGTGCTCTCTGTTTAGATTTGTATTTTTTGTTATCTTTGGTTTATGCATTTTATTTATAAAGTTGTAAAGTTCTGGAGTAATTTCCATTTAACAATATAGTAACTTAGATTATTACAGGTTGAATAGAGATTATTTTAAATGTAGCTATCTCATTTAAGTGTGTCAAATTGGCAATAGGTTTTCATGATAAGAGTTTAATTATATTCATATTTAAAGTTATGTATGACTAGTATTTTAGAGATCTTACTAGGGATACACAGAAGAAAAAAGAAAACTTAGACTTGAAGATAGTAGAAGTGAATCTATTATAGGATATAGTTAAAATTTCCAATCTTTCACCTCCTAATTATCTTACTTGTACTGGGGTTGATGCAAGTTTTAGACTCACAAATTCATATTTCCCAGTAATACGAGTCCATTCCGCTTGTCCCTTCTATAATACATGGTCATGAAAACTTAATGAAGCATTGAACAACTCTTACTCATTGAATGAAAACCTACCTAAAAACTTTTTTGAGAGGCAACCCAGGTAGTCCTTCTCCAAATGAATTTATTTATTAGAATATGTAATTAACAATTGTAAAGCAAATATGGGGAGGAAAAAATAAATAAAGTCAAAGAATAGACAGAAGAAGAATGATTATGAAGAAAAATGTATTGGAACTAATTAAGAAGAGAAAGGTCAGAATGAGCCAGGTGCTGTTTTTTCATTTATTGTAAGGTTGAATTCCATTTTTAAAAGTTAAAATTTAGGATAAATTTGACTATTACATATCAGTCATTAAAGGGATGAACTGTGAGATAAAAATAATTATGTATAAAAAGCATAACCACATAAAATATAGGAATTAAAATTTCTGGAAAGAAGTGAAGGTTAAAGAAGAATGCTTATGATTGAAATATATTGCAACACAAACAGTTCTAATTATGCTGTATTGAGAAATTCAACAAACAGGTTAACACGTAAAAATCCAACATGAGAATTGTTTTAGTGAAGGATTTGTAAAAATATGTAATAATGAAGACATCATTATTCCATATTGATATTACTCTCCATTCATTATTTTACTTCATAACTTTTTTAAAATCTGAAAGTAAAATGAGAGAACCTGAAGAACCTGTACTTGTAGCTTTGAATGAAGTAACAGGGACCAGGTTTAACTCTGTTGTCAAACGACTGAAAAAACCATATTCCCACCCCCTGCCACCCATAAAAGTAGCACCACTCTTTAGCATTGAACTACAGACATCAGGACCATGATCACTGAGAAAAGGAAACCTAATAAGGTGAGGTGAGTGCCACAATTCCCTCAGTTTACTGACTAGAGGCAGTTCCGAAGCTGTAGTGAGCTGAGAAGAAACTCAAACAGAACACCAAAGTCTCACTGAGTCGTAGAGACAGAGATTGGGAATTTGGGAATCCAAGACAGCTACAATCTGTGGGACAGAGAGGAGGGAGTTGCATAGAATAAGAACTTCAGAGATCTGTGGGCAGGGATGTGGTGTGCTGTGGGAGCTCATCACTGGCTGAGTACTTACCTATGGCATGTACTAGAGGAAATTACCCAGGTGTGGGAAAACAAAAGAAAAATAAAACAAAACAAAATAAAAATAATGCAAAGCAGTAATCCAAGCAGATAAGAAAATAGTTTGTATTCCTACAAATGACAGTGGAAAAATCTCATAATACCTGCAGCACTGGGTTGAATCCTCACAAGAATCTTGTGTTGGTAATGGAGTTAAGTTAGCCTTAACCTAAAAATCCACTCTAACGGAGCTCTGGATCCACTCTAACTGAGCTTAAAAGAAAGTCACAAAAGGCCAAACAAGCTCTAACACTCTTTAACAGAATGCAACAAAATCCAGCAATGAACAAAATGAAATTACATAACACAAATTGCCCACCATTTGGTCATGTTTTCCTGCTTCTATGAATGCAGGGAAATTCAAAGAATGTAAGAATTCAAAAAAGCAGGAAAATGTGACCCATAATCAGGAAAAACAAAACCAGTATAAAAAGTTAGGAAATGGCAGGTTTTTCTTTTTTAAAAAATTAATTGATTGACTTTTCTCCTTGCCTCAAGTATTATAAAGTCTTTCTCTTCTTGTTGGTGGAATTCTCACACATTGCTAGTGGGAATGAAAAATGCCACAGCCACCTTGGAAAATATTTTGGAGTTTCTTTATAAAGTTATGTGTATGCTTACTGTGAGATTCAACATTCTTACTTTTAGGTACCCAAGAGAAATTAAAACATATATTCTCACATATGTTTGTATATAAATGTTCACAATATTCCAAACCTTGATGGTATCCAAATATCCATCAACATTTCAATGAGTAAACAGATTGTGATATACCTATAGAATGGAATTCTACTCACTAACAAAAGGAACAAACTGGTGATACATGCAACATGAATGAATCTCAAAATCATTGCTAAGTGAAAGAAGCGAAATACAAACATTTAGAAGATATGGCTAGAAAAATCAGAATGTTGGTGATGAAAAGCAAATCTGGGGTTGCCAGAGGCTGGAGCTGGGGAAAGAAGATTGACTATAAGTGGCATGAGGAAATATGTAAATATTAATGCATATATTTTTCAAAACTCATTGAATTGTACACTTAAAATTGGTGAATTTTATTGTATGTGAACTTTACCTCAATGAACTGAGTAAAAGTAAGTGGAATCAATTTTGGGGTAGAGAAAGTTTCTAAGACCTAAGACAGCTTGACTAATTTTTAAGTTTACTAGTCTTAAAAGAGAAACAGTTTAGTAGTAAAAATCAATAGGAAATAATTGCTTGTGGTAAAATAAAGCTTCTTGAATTAATGTCAAACAAAGAAAAGTTATGTCCACATTCAAAGAAAGCCTTGAAATAGTCCAAAGTAAACTGACATGCACTAAAATAGTCAGAAATAAACACTACATCTGAGTATTAGGAAAGCTAAGATTTTTGCAAGATTTAAGGTATTTTTAAAAATCAAATATATGGCCTTGAGTTCATTCTGAAATGGTTAAGGTTTTTTCCCTCCCTTGATTTACATAGTATCAGACACTTGTAATGAAAATAAAATTTAAAGAACAAGAATTGCATACAATCAATGACACAACTCATAGCTCTTCTCAGAGTTGGCATACTCCTTGTGGAAAAAGACAGTCATCATTCTGATTTTGAAACACTCGGGTGGGCAGCTCCTCCTCATTTTGGACAACCAAAGTATTTGCTCAGAAGGGTTTTCTTGAGAATTGTTTATTGCTTTTTCACGGTAACTGATGCAGTTAGGAAAATATGTTACTTTCAACATCATCATTCTTTATGCTGATTGCATCCTTGTTAATATGAAAAACTTGTAGCAGCAATTTCACCCACAATTAAATGGTTGGTCCTTCACTCAAGATATGTTCATTCATTTGTTCTTTTTTCTTCAGTTAATTTACTCAAGATTGATTGTACATCTCATTTAATAATGCTGGGGGAGAGCCATTATCATCAAAATTTTAACAAAGCCTTCAAAGTAAAAATATAGTGAGACTGTCAAGGGCCAGTTATTCTGTATGGTTTTGTGGAATCTGAGTAGATTTCATGTACTAATCTGACCAAAGCACAGAAATCATGTTTCTTTTTAATCGGAGGCTCTGCAAGAGGAAAGTTTCTTAGTTTATCTTTCATTGTTCCCAGTGTATTAGTCGTGAGAAGCCAAAACTTTCAAATCTATGAAAGTAATTTAAAAACCCTAGAGAAAATTTGGGCCTTTTTAAATAAAAGCTTTACAAGATCTTGGATGTTTGTGAAGGATACTTTTTATTTATCATTGAAGGCTAGAATTATTTAAATCAAATATGCTTAATTTTGCTTTAATGGAAGGCTACCAAAGGTCATGGAAGTTCTGTTAAATCAAGTCCTGAAATTTTCTTGGGCTTCTAGACCGTTGAAGCTGGACACAGTTATGTTCATTAAATCCATCTTTGTATTTTCGGCAATTAGTTTCTCACACCTTGACTTTAGAAATCTGGGAATCATTGACATGTCCAGCCTTTAAAATATCTGAGGCTAATTTTTCATAGATCAACATGCCTAATTATTGGTAATACTTTCGGAAATGCTTCCATTACTGATCCTCCAGGGATTCACACATGGCAAATGCATTTAAAACACCATCTATCATCTAGACCCCTACTTTCAAACCCTCAAGAAAATGTTTTTGTAAACAATTGGCCCTTGAATATATCCTTTGAGCCAAGAAGTTTGTGTTTCATCAGACCAAAAGAAGAAGCACATTCCAGAGAGGAGGATTCTCTGAGGACAAAACAGTGTGTCAAGATCTGGCACATTCTGTCATTTCTGAGCTTGCTGCAAGTGATGTCATAAATTCAAGGTCAAGAAGAGCCATTACATGCCACAACCGAAGACCCACTTTTACAGCTTCCAGCATGTGTTGTGAAACATTTCTTCTAATTTCTAAAATTGAAAGAATTACTATGATCTACTAAATTTGAATAACAACTATAAATCAATAATTTACTGCTATAATCAACAAAGGATAGACTAACTTCATCTGACACATGCTCAATAGTCTACATAAATATGATTGCAAGTCATGGCAAGTATTCGTAAGTGGTAACTAACAATGATAGTGACATTTACACAGCCAATTTGAGCATTTATAAGGGTCACCTGGAAACATGAGGGTAGGCTTGGCTAAAAATGAAACTGCCCAGAATTTCTACTTAAGGCACTGTAACAAGAAACACCTGAAGTGCATGTTAAAAACTGATTCTTAATCATTACCGGTAAAGATGCCAGATAAAATATAGGATATCAGCAGATTTGAATTCCATATAAACAATAAATAATTGTAGTTCTGTGTATTTTATTTCAGATAAATAATAATTATACTTCCATATTTTATTGCTGAATGGGGCAATATGCAGGAATGAACCTTCAGTTTTAATTAGAATCTCAGGTGATTCTTATTATCAAGAGAGTAGAAAAACATGGCTAGAGGTGAATGCTGCCATTTTCTTTCTCCGGCAAAGAACTTCTAATTCTTAGTTAGACTTGGTAGGACTTATTCTCTTTTCTTGAGGAATTAAGATTGGCAAGGTAGCCTGAGTCCTTCTCCAGGCAGGAAGGGAGAAGAAGGACAGAACTTTTGGTCCAGCTACAGTAGGGAGCAGGTGGTGCCAGATTACCTGTCAGGTAAACTCGTTTTCTTTTTCCCTTTTCTACAGTGGTTCTATAGGAAGAAATACCTAAATTATATAATATTATGTGTGTGTGTGTGTGTGTGTGTGTGTGTGTTTGAAGTGGTGTAATATAGGAGTTCTGTTTAGAATAATTTGTGTTGGAATTGATGGCTAGAGATATAAATAAAAGAAGATTGGTCAAGAATGGATAATTATTGAAGTCATATGTTATATATTTGGGTGTCTGATATTATTCTATGTTGGTATATTTTTGAAATATTCTGTAACAAAAAAATTGAAAAATTTCAAAAAAGATCTTTGTTAACTGCATCTTGTGTGATTAGAGTTAATGCAAGACAACTGCAGCAAAACCAAATAATTTAAGATAATTAAATTAATTATCTCACTAGCATATTTCCATTGCAATCTTTCTTTATAATTCTTTGTCTAATATGTCATGCTTAGAATCTTACAATGACATCCCTACAAGCCTCTATTTGTTAATGTCAACTTTGTAGTGAAAATGTGGCATTTTAGCTTTTTATTTTGTTTAACAATGAGTTCGAATCTGAAAACCCGGTTTCAAATTCACTTTCTGGCTGTGTGAATCTAGAAAGGCATTTATAGTATAGTAGATTCTTTGACTCTGAACTTTAAAAACTTGGCCCTATCACTCTGAAATGGTGTGACACTGGTGAGCTACCTAACCTGTCTAAGCCTTGCTGTCATCTCTGTAACTGAAGGTTGTCTTTGTCCATTTGGGCTGATATAACAAAAGCAGTATAGACTAGGTGGCTTTTAAACAACAGCACTTGTATTTCTCACAATTCTGAAGGCTGGGAAATCTAAGATCAAGGGCTGGCAGATTTGGTGGCTGGTGGTGGTCCACTTCCTGGTTCATAGACAATTGTCTTTCTCACTGAGTCCTCACATGGCAGAAGGGTCAAGAGAGCTGTCTGGGGTCCATTTTGTAAGTGCACTAGTCCTGTTCATGAAAGCTTTGCCCTCCTGACCTAAGTAACTTCCAAAGGCCCCACCTCCAAATACCATCACACTGGGGATTAACTTTCAACATACACATTTTGGGGAGACACAAACATTCAATCTATAGCAGAGGTGATGGTTGGCATGAGAATTAAATTAAGTAGCATATAATAGATGGTCAGGAGAATGTCTGTGACCTTGTAGGCATTCAGTGAATGGGGGTTTTTACTAGTTTTCCCAGAGCTGTCATAACGAATTACCACAAGCTGAGCGGCTTAAAATAACAGAAATTTATTCTCTCACAGTTGAGGCTAGAAGTTTAAAGTTGTCAGTAAGGCCAGGCTTCTGCTGAAGGCTCTAGGGAAGACTACTTCCTCGCCTTTCCTTAGCCTCTGGTGGTTGCTGGCAATTCTTGGCATTCCTCAGCTCTAACTTCATTACTCCAATCTCTGTCTACAACTTCATGTGACTGTTTTCCCTTTGTGTGTATCTGATTGTCTCCAAATCTTTTTTCCTTAGGAAGATACAAATCACTGGATATGGGGGCCTGCCATAATTCAGTATAACCTCATCTAATCTTGATTATACCTTTAAAGACCTTATTTTCAAATGAGATCACATTCACGGTACCACGGGTTTAAGACTTCAATACATCTTTTGAGGGGATGCAATTTAACCCATAACAGTGGTCTCATTATAACTTAAGTAACTCAATCTTGTTTCCTCTTCCCCAAAATAAAGCAGCTAATATATGTTAGCTGCTTTATGGTTATGAGACTTAAATCAGATATTTCATGTGAAAAACCTGACACAACCAACGCACAAACTCAATCTGAATTATCCCTTTTCTGTTTAATCACATCCAGCCATTCTATTTTTAAATTTTTATATGTTATTTTTAAATACAAGAGCCAGCTCTCTCACAGCTTAAAGTGCTATAGAGTTTTGCCCATTTTAGAAGTTCAAGTATAGGTGTAGCAGCTGGGTAAACACAGTTTCTGTCATCTATATTCACAGAGTGGACTTGTCTGATTTGATGACTAATGGGTCAGCCAACTATACATGTAACTATGCACCAAACCGTTTCCTTTAGCTCACAGGGTCTGTTTGTGCTTTGCTTTAGGGAAGGAGTGGGAGAAAAGGGAAACAGGGGAAACAGTCTTGCTATTGTCTGCCTGAGTGACCTACATAAATGGCTTCATTGGAAAGATGTGCATAGTTCTTCCCACACACAGAAAGGAAGTAAGTGCCTTTTCTGGGCTAGACCAAGAGATGTTTTTCTCCCAAATTTGGAGAGGAGGACAGGAGTGTTAATCTGTGTTGTGAACCAAAACCTCCAAGTCCTAAAGAACCTTAAGTCTTGCCCCTGGGGAGGAAATGACAACAGAAAAAATAAATTTGAGGGGCTCCTAAAGCAAGAATACCTTGGCCTGTGCTTCCAGGTGTAGCCCAGGATCCCATCAGCCTTGCAAAGAAGCCCTGCACCCTAAATGATGCACAGCTGTAAGACAGCAAGGCTAGAGTAGGCAGTCAGGCCTAAAGGAAGACTCACGGGATACCAGGGAAGTGTGGAAGAAGGCAGCCAGAGACTGCAAAAGGCTTTGGAGTTCAAGTAGGGAAGGAGAGTTCTGTTACTGTAATTTGGACAACAGGCACCATAGCAAACCCAGGGACCTTAGCATTAATAGCACATGGTGAAAATGACCAAATATAAAGTGTCGTATCTCGGTGGAGGCTAGTTTTAAGAGATGGTCAAAGACCAGATTCCCTTTGCCACCAATTCCATGAACGACTGCATGCTTCCGGAGCCTCCGTAGTGAGAAGGAAGAAGTTCTAAATTAACATTCTGTCTCCTCAACTAACTGAGTTTAAATCCTAAACTTATGAAATTTAAAATCAGGATAGAGCAAAGTAATCTCTGCTAAGTTTAGGTAGTGACTAGGTAATATTTTCTAACATCAGTACGAAGAGGAGCCCACAATGGAAATTGCATTTGCTTGTGGAAAGATGAAGAAAGCCATATTCTTGCACATTGAGTTTTGTTTGATCAGACACACAAATAAACATGACTCCTTCCATCCCTCTGGGGGCATTTGATTTTGTTTTCTGTTGCTGTCTGTACCTCTGGTTTCTTTTTTTGCCAAAGAATTTGTTTATTCTGCTATTTGTGCCCATAGGTCAAACCTGGCTACATCAAAATGATGCTCTTGGTTCATGGATCAACTTCATCTCAATGTGACAGCAGAGACTAGTATTTTAAATTCCAAATATTAGAATCCTCAGAAAAATATGATTGTCCCACTGGAAATGTATCCACAGTTGATGAAATCATTGATTGTTTGGGTGTTGGGATTGAGATCCTGTAATACAAACCTGGTTTTATACCCATAAAAGAGATAAAGGGAGAAAAGAGAAGAGAGGAAAAAAATTCACTGAGATGATTTCTCACTATGAGTAAAAATTAAAACTACAAAGTTTCACAACATACTTTGCTGAAGAAGTTATGGTAAAACAGCACTCTTACATTGTTAGTGAAATTGCAAATGACACAAACACTATAATGAGACATTTCAAAATATCTAGATAGATGGGATATCCATTTACCTCTTGACTTAGAAATGGTATTTCTAGAAATTTATCTCAAACATATATCACCAAAAATATGTACTTTGTTGGCATAGAGCTATTCAAAGAACTATTTGTAATATCAAAAACTGGAAGAAACCTAGGTACCCTGTCTACAGGGGACTAGTAGGATAAATGCTAATATCCCCATCCAAAGGAGAAAAAATTCCAGGCAAAAAGAAAGGTTGTGCAGTTTGCTATTGTTTAGTTAAAAAAAGATATATATCTGTTAATATTAAAAATAAAAATTGAAAACTGAAAAGCTAGCTTTCTCAAAATATAGCTTTGCTTAATTTGGGGACCATGGAATATTTTACATAATTAAATAAAAGGATAATCCTTAAGAATAAAAATTTAAAAATGAACCTAAACATGTATTGTCAGTGGTATAATCACATGAGAAGATAAAATTCCAAGCGATTTCAAAATAGGGTAATTTGAATATACACATTTTGTGGGATATATCCTAATAATAAAATAACTTAAAAAAATTAAATTCATCTAATCATGGACTTTAGATCTCATTTCTCGCTAAAATCAATAGGGCTTCTGGAAAAAACGACTAAACTCTCTGGCTTTAAATTCATTTTTCTATGCTTAGAAAAATGGGGTTAAAATAGTTCCTATCTTATAGGGTACTCCTCAGGAATAAATGAATTATCATATATTATGCTTGGAGAAATAGTGTCTGGTTATATGGCAGGTATTTAATTAATGTATGGCATTCCTTTTATTCTCTTTTAATCTCCTTAAAGTATCATTTGCCAGGAATATATAGACTACTTTGAATTATGTATATATTTGACTCTTCAGCCAGAGCTTTGGTGGAGAACTCCATACTTTAAAGATGGCAAAACCAACTTTTTGAGCAGGATCACATAGAGATTAGCATTGGTTACCTACTTCCTGCTTTACCTTGTTTGAAATGATAATCAAAATAACCACGGAAAGTGTTTTTTTTTTAATTAAGAAATAAGGAAACTGAGGCTCAGAAAAATGTTGAAGCCCTGTTCTTATTTCAGGATTAGTAAGTGGCTCAGCCACCAGTCAAGTCAAGCCTGTCTGACATTGAGTTCTTTCTGCCAAATCACTGCTTTTCTAAGGAAGGCCTCCCATGTCTTGTTGACTGATGCCTGAAGTTCTGCTGTTAGATGTATTCCTATGGCTTACCTCATTTCCTCTGTTAAAATGCAGATGCCCTTGCAATAACTGGTTATTGCTATCTTGGATACAGAGAAAAAAATATATTTATATTTGGAAATATTAAACTTTAATTTTGCACCATAATTGGTGTTTTCTGGATCATTCTTAGAATCAAGAAGCCATCTTTTCTTTTTCCCAATAAGTCTTTAGCTTGTTGCAGAATTTGAATGGGAAAAAACATTTTTATAATGCCTGGTTGCAGAAATAGTACAGAACTGCTCTAGTGAAAATTATACCTTGCTCAACAGCTTGGAGAAAGGGTCCTCCAGAAAAATAAAAATCCACCAGATTATGTTCTTTAATTTCATAACACCTTATTCTTGTATTTTTCTGAAATCCAATTTTTAGATCTGAGTTTGTATAAGACACTTATTTCAGACTCATATGTTTTCAAATGAGATAGTTAAGAATTTGGGTCTTACGTTTTGGTTGTAAAATTAAACCTAATTTCAGAATAATTAGTAAAAAATTGGCAAGGTAACTGAGTATTTTAAGACACAGCCAAATTTTACCATTTTCTGTTCTCAATTTTGAACTGAGGAAAATTAGATTTGATAAGTTGATTCATATTTTTAAAATTATGCAAAGATACTTTTCTCATACAAAAATTATGCATCTGGTAAAATGTCAAATAGATGAAGTCGAGGGTGCAAAAATGAACTAAATGCAAGAAAAAAGTAAATGCCATGTAGACATTACCACATGATACATATTCTAGGAATTCTTTTTGTATGCTTGGAAATGGCTCCTGTATGAATAACTGATTATTCTAAAAACATTTGGAATAGTTGAAAAAATGTTGTTTGTATGAGTTATCCATATTTGCGAAAGTTTTAAGATAAATTAACGGTTGTTTATAAAAACAGATCAGTTAAATTTAAAACACCCTGAAAGCTCTGGTATAAAATTACAGTCACACTTTTTTCCACTGTTAGTATTTTATAGGCATTCTAATTCACATCATTCTAATTTCTTGAGAGAAAAATAAATAATAAAATATAGTGGATATAGATAGACATACATATCTATATATATATGCAAATTTAATTTAATTTTCCTCTTATGTTTTATTTTCAAAGTCTCATTGTTGATAATGAGAATACATGAACACATACAAAAATCTTAAAAGGATTAGGTTAAGAACAACTTTCTTTAGGAGACAGAAATGGATAAACTTTTAAAATAATAAGTGATTTTGTGATTGATTTCATTGAAAGCACTAGTTCATTAATAGAAACAAAGGGGAAGAAGGAAAATATAAATTATTAAAATTCATTTATTTCACTTTAGAAAAGTTCCCCACACCACCACCACCCTTCCACCACCCCACCCACACACAAAAGAATTTCTTGATATTATGTTGAAAAATGCATTTCAAGTGAAACTCTTTGAAACAGACAAAACCATGTCTGTTTCCTTCATAGTCTTTATGTCCTGAAGACTCCAGAACTTTAAAATTTGCTTCTAGATCACTTGTATAATCTCTGAATCAATTTTCAATATGATAATTTAGAAAGTGATTAATTTTACTCACAAGTTAAATTATTCTCTGCAGAAATCATTCGGGAAAAAATATTTATTTCAGTAGGACCATATTTTTAGAGTCCTTCCTTTAACCATATCTTCAATAATTAGCTGACATGTAACACAGAAATAGAACACACAGTTTTCATTTTATGAATTTCACTATGGATAAAAATACCCATTCCTGAGAAAGTAAGATTTGGAATTACAGTTTTATTGAGGTTAGAATACAATTGGATGGATGGCATAAACTTTTGAGGATCTGAAATTCCTATTGTAGGTGAACTGTTTCTTAAGTCACAAGGTTCACCCAGATAAGCTGTGGCATTGTCTTTGTTTAAAATTCATGGCCCTGGATTCATTGATTTTTTGAAGGGTTTTTTGTGTCTCTATCTCCTTCAGTTCTGGTCTGATCTCAGTTACTTCTTGCCTTCTGCTAGCTTTTGACTGTGTTTGCTCTTGCTTCTCTAGTTCTTTTAATTGTGATGTTAGGGTGTAAATTTTAGATGTTTCCTGCTTTCTCTTGTGGGCATTTAGTGCTATAAATTTCCCTCTATCCAACATGATCAAGTGGGCTTCATCCCTGGGATGCAAGGCTGGTTCAACATACACAAAACAATAAATGCAATCCAGCATATAAACAGAACCAAAGACAAAAACCACATGATTATCTCAATAGATGCAGAAAAGGCCTTTGACAAAATTCAACAGCACTTCATGCTAAAAACTCTCAATAAATTAGGTACTGATGGGAAGTATCTCAAAATAATAAGAGCTAGTTATGACAAACCCACAGCCAGTATCATACTGAATGGGCAAAAACTGGAAGCATTCCCTTTGAAAACTGGCACAAGACAGGGATGCCCTCTCTCACCACTCCTATTCAACATAGTGTTGGAAGTTCAGGCTAGGGCAATCAGGCAGGAGAAAGAAATAAAGGGTATTCAATTAGGAAAAGAGGAAGTCAAATTGTCCCTGTTTGCAGATGACATGATTGTATATTTAGAAAACCCCATCGTCTCAGCCCAAAATCTTCTTAAGCTGATAAGCAACTTCAGCAAAGTCTCAGGATACAAAATCAGTGTGCAAAAATCACAAGCATTCCTATACACCAATAACAGGCAAACAGAGAGCCAAATCATGAGTGAACTCCCATTCAAAATTGCATCAAAGAGAATAAAATACCTAGGAATCCAACTTACAAGGGATGTGAAGGACCTCTTCAAGGAGAACTACAAACCACTGCTCAACGAAATAAAAGAGGACACAAATAAATGGAAGAACATTCCATGCTCATGGACAGGAAGAATCAATATCGTGAAAATGGCCATACTGCCCAAGGTAATTTATAGATTCTGTGCCATCCCCATCAAGCTACCAATGACTTTCTTCACAGAATTGGAAAAAACTACTTTAAAGTTCATATGGAACCAAAAAAGAGCCCACATTGCCAAGTCAATCCTAAGCCAAAAGAACAAAGCTGGAGGCATCACACTACCTGACTTCAAACTATACTACAAGGCTACAGTAACCAAAACAGCATGGTACTGGTACCAAAACAGAGATACAGACCAATGGAACAGAACAGAGCCCTCAGAAATAATACAACACATCTACAACCATCTGATCTTTGACAAACCTGACAAAAACAAGAAATGGAGAAAGGCTTCCCTATTTAATAAATGGTGCTGGGAAAACTGGCTAGCCATATGTAGAAAGCTGAAACTGGATCCCTTCCTTACACCTTACACAAAAATTAATTCAAGATGGATTAAAGACTTAAATGTTAGACCTAAAACCATAAAAACCCTAGAAGAAAACCTAGACAATACCATTCAGGACATAGGCATGGGCAAGGACTTCATGTCTAAAACACCAAAAGCAATGGCAACAAAAGCCAAAATTGACAAATGGGATCTAATTAAACTAAAGAGCTTCTGCACAGCAAAAGAAGCTACCATCAGAGTGAACAGGCAACTTACAGAATGGGAGAAAATTTTTGCAATCTACTCTTCTGACAAAGGGCTAATATCCAGAATCTACAATGAACTCAAACAAATTTACAAGAAAAAAACAAACAACCCCGTCAACAAGTGGGCAAAGGATATGAACAGATACTTCTCAAAAGAAGACATTTATGAAGCCAACAGACACATGAAAAAATGCTCATCATCACTGGCCATCAGAGAAATGCAAATCAAAACCACAGTGAGATACCATCTCACATCAGTTAGAATGGCAATCATTAAAAAGTCAGGAAACAACAGGTGCTGGAGAGGATGTGGAGAAATAGGAACACTTTTACACTGTTGGTGGGACTGTAAACTGGTTCAACCATTGTAGAAGACAGTGTGGCGATTCCTCAGGGATCTAGAACTAGAAATACCATTTGACCCAGCCATCCCATTACTGGGTATATACCCAAAGGATTATAAATCATGCTGCTATAAAGACACATGCACATGTGTGTTTATTGCGGCACTATTCACAATAGCAAAGACTTGGAACCAACCCAAATGTCCAACAATGATAGACTGGATAAAGAAAATGTGGCACATATACACCATGAAATACTATGCAGCCATAAGAAAGGATGAGTTCATGTCCTTTGTAGGGACATGGATGAAGCTGGGAATCAGCATTCTCAGCAAACTATCACAAGACAAAAAACCAAACACCACATGTTCTCACTCATAGGTGGGAATTGAACAATGAGAACACTTGGACACTGGCTGGGGAACATCACACACCAGGGCCTGTCGTGGGGTAGGGGGAGGAGGGAGGGATAGCATTAGGAGATATACCTAATGTAAATGACAAGTTAATGGGTGTAGCACACCAACATGGCACATGTATACATATGTAACAAACCTGCACATTGTGCACATGTACCCTAGAACTTAAAGTATAATAAAAAAATAAATAAAATTCATGGCCCATCATTACTCTCCTAGTGCTCTTGGAACCTCCATCGTAATTTGTAGGAATTTAGTGACTCTCATCATCTTTTGGGGTCCAAGAGCTGCCCATATGAATTCTCAGCCAGCCTGTTCCTTTATAGGAACATGGGTCTAAACAAAATATTTTCTACATTTTATAGTACATTCATTTCTTTCTTGTAGCCATGAACTCAATTTATGCAATATAATAATTAATTTTTATGTACTTTCCAGTAACTTCTTAATTTTCTTCTCCCATACAATAAATAATTTCACTATTGTCTCAACCAGTTTAGATACCACAAGACATTATTACACAGGATAAAACTTGGGTGCAATGTACATATTCCTGCTAAACTGAAGACTATGTGACAGTTTGGGCTGGGCCCAAGTAACCTTTTAAACAATGGCAGGGATGGGCCATTTCAGTGATACAAGATTAGTATCCAAAGCTGAGTGGGGGAGAGGTACACCTGAGGCTCACTCAAAGTCTATTAGGGAATCTTGTAAACTGTGAGAGCAGAGCCTTTCTAAGAACTCCATTAGGATCAGCTCCTGCCTGTGGTCTTCCAAGAGATTTTCTGTATCTATTTTGTCACATGCTTCCCTGTCCTATCACACTTTGCCCTGTACTTTACCCTCTAGACTAATAAAAATAACTCACCATTATTCACTTTTCCAAGCTTTTGACTCTGTCTCACCATTGTATGTGCTCCATAATCTTACATCTACTTCCTCAACTTACACCTGCCTCCTTTCTATCTACCACCTCTCTTTCACAATATAAGGTGTCTTAGGTCAGGTTGCTGATAAGCTGACTTTGAGATGGGAATTTGAATGCAGAAGGTTTACTGGAGACTTCTCCCTGGAACAAGTATAAAGGAAATAAAGAAGCCAGATTGAGCAGAATGGGAAGTGGGACTTCAATGCATTTCCAAGAGAGGTTCCAACAAATCTCACAAGGTGCTCTGGAGTTGGCATAGTCTTCAGTGTTGTCTTCTTTAAGACAAAAGGCTGAGTTTTTGTATTCTAGCCCATCCCTTGCATCAATCAGCCATTGGATGGTGTTGGTAGGAGGAAAGAAAGTCATAATCCATAACCCGGGGCAAACAGCTTTTTTCTGCCTAGGCCAATTCTCAGGAGGGACTCACCTTCTAATTATTTTATTCTTCAGACGTAATCACTAAGCCCAGCCCATACTTGAGGATAAAGTTTCATCTCCTGGAAGAGTTAGTAACTACTTATTCAGAATTCTTCTATAGGAAAGATTTAAATGTCCCATTTTCAGCAAAGGATCACAAAGCATACACAGAAAAAGGAAGGAAGAGTAAGCCCTTACTAAACATTGTTGATAGGTTCTTCTAAACTGCAATTCTAAATAAAACATGATCTAACAAAAACCATTTTTCTCATACATGTTATTACAAAATGATGTCGCAGGCTGGAGTGCAGTGGCACAATCTAGGCTCACTGTAACCTCCACCTCCCGGGTTCAAGTGATTCTCCTACCTAAGCCTCCTGAGTAGCTGGGACTACAGTCGTGCACGACGATACCCAGCTAATTTTTGTATTAACAGAGACGGGGTTTCACCATGTTGGCTAGAATGGTGTCTATCTCTTGACCTCATGATCCACCAGCCTTGGCCTCTCAAAGTGCTTGGATTACAGGCATGAGCCACTGTGCCTGGCCCCATTATTTCTTTTAGACCTAAAACCATAAAAACCTTAGAAGAAAACCTAGGCAATACTATTCAGGACATAGGCATGGGCAAGGGCTTCATGTCTAAAACACCAGAGGCAATGGCAACAAAAGCCAAAATTGACAAATGGGATCTAATTAAACTAAAGAGCTTCTGCACAGCAAAAGAAACTACCATTAGAGTGAACAGGCAACCTACAGAATAGGAGAAAATTTTTGCAATCTACCCGTCTGACAAAGGGCTAATATCCAGAATCTACAATAAACTCAAACAAATTTACAAGAAAAAAACAAACAACCCCATCAACAAGTGGGCGAAGGATATGAACAGACACTTCTCAAAAGAAGACATTTATGCAGCCAACAGACACATGAAAAAATGCTCATCATCACTGGCCATCAGAGAAACGCAAATCAAAACCACAATGAGATACCATCTCACACCAGTTAGAATGGCAATCATTAAATCATTAAAAAGTCAGGAAACAACAGGTGCTGGAGAGGATGTGGAGAAATAGGAACACTTAAACTCTTATTTTCTAAGAACTTATCAGTGATGTTAAGCGAGGACTTACTGTATAACTCACTTAAAGAAAAAAATGAATAAACTGGATATGTTTTTATTGTTTTGTGATAAGCATTTTTTTAAAATAAAAATCCTCAGAAGATTCTAGGAAGACTTGATGAAAGATCAGACAAAAACTTTAAAACAACTCTCTTAAAGGTGCTCTAAGAACTAGAGAAAGATGTGGAGAAAGTAAAAAAAAAAAAAAAATCCAAAAAAATAGAAATATCAGTGAAGAGCTAGAAAACCTAAAAAGAAATAAAAAACAAATTTTGGAGCTGAAAAATACAATAACTGAAATAAAATCACTAGAGGAATTTAAAGGCGCCTTTGAACAGGCAGAAGAAAGACTGAGTGAACTTGAAAATAAGACAATGGAAATTGTTAAGTCTGAGAAACAGAAGGAAAACAGATTAAAGAAAGGTAAATAGAGCCTAAGGAACCAGTGGAACACTGTTTAGAAGGTCAACATATACATTGTAAGACTCTCAGAAGTAGAAGAGAGGGGGAGAGAGAAAAGGGGTGTGCACAGAGAGAAAGGAAAGAGCATTCTTTTATGAAATAATGGCTGAAAACTCCCCACATTTGATAAAAGACATGGATATAAAAACTCAAGAAGCTCAAACTCCAAGTAAAATGAACTCAAAGAGACCCACACTGAGAAATATTATAATCAAACTTTTAAAACCCAGTGAAAGAATCTTGAAAGCGAGAAGGAAGTGACTAATTACATACAAATATCCTTAATAAAATTACCTGCATATTTCTCAACAGAAACTCTAGAGGCCACAAGGCTATGGTCTGTGTATTAGTTCATTCTTATACTGCTATAAGGAAATGCCTGAGACTGGGTAATTTATAAAGAAAAGAGGTATAATTGGCTCACAGTTCCACAAGCTGTACAGGAAGCATGGCAACCTCTGCATGGCTTGTGGGAAGGCCTCAGGAAATTTTCAATCATGGCAGAATGCTAAGGGAAAGCAAGGCATCTCACATGGCTAGCACAGGAGGGTGGCACCATATACTTTTAAACAATCACATCTTCTGAGAACTCTATCATGAGAACAGCAATAGGCGAATGGTGCAAAACCATTAGAAACCTGCCCCCATGATTGAATCACCTCCCACAAGGCCCCATCTCCAACTTTGGGAATGACAATTGAACATGAGATTTGGGTGAGGACACAAATCCAAATCATAGCAGTCTGATATATTCAAAGTACTATCTGTCAACCAAGAATCCTACATCTGGCAAAGCTTTCCTTCAAAAGTCTGGAAGAAATAAAGACAATCCCAGATAAACAAAAGCTGAAATAGTTTGTTACCACTTAACTTTCCCTGCAACAAATGTTCAAGGAATATACAAGGTGAAATAAAAGGATGACTGGACCATAACTCAAAACTATTTAAAAAAGATCTTAATAAAAGTAAATACATGGGTAATTATAAAAGCTAGTATTAATATAACAATGGTTTGTAACTCTACTTTGTAATTTCTAAATAAGAAATTAATACATTAAAATTATTAATCTAAAAGTTAGTATTATTGTAACTTTGGTTTGTAATTTCAAATTTTGTTTTCTACATAATTTAAAAGACAATGCATTTAAAATAATTATTAGTTTATGTTTTGGGAAACACAAATATAAAGATGTAATTTTTTTTTACATCAACAACCAAAATGATGAGGGGATAATGCTGTAAAGGAGCAAAGTTTTTTATGCTATTGAAGTTAAACTGATATAGATTAAAATTAGAGTAGTATAACTTTAGGATGTTAAGTGTAATCCAATGGTAACCACAAAGAAAATACCTATAGAAGACACCCAAAAGAAATGAGAATAAAATGTAAACATGTAACTACAAAAAAAATCAACTAGCCAGGCACGGTGGCTGACACCTGTAATCCCAGCACTTTGGGAGGCTAAAGTGAGAGTTTTGCTTGAGCTCAGGAGTTTGAGACCAGCCTGGGTAACAGAGCTAGACCCCATGCCTACAAAAAATTAAACAATTAGCTGGGCATGGTGGAACATACCTGTGGTTCCAGTTACTCCGGAGGCTAAGGTGGGAGGATTGCTTGAGCTCAGGAGGTTGAGGCTGCAGGGACCTGTGATCACACCATTGCACTCCAGCCTGAGTGACAGAGCAAGACCTTGTCTCCCAAAAAAAGAAAATAATCAACAAAACACAAAAGAAGACAGTAATGCAGGAAATGAGGGACTAAAAAGACAAATAGCATGCAGAAGACAAATAGCAAAGTGACAGTAGTACTTCCTTATTGGTAATTACTTTAAATGTAAATAAACTCTTGAATCAAAAAACACATTAGCAAAATGGATTAAAATAAAACACATGATCCAACTATATGCTGTCTACAGAAGACTCACTTTAGATCCCAAAAGAAATAAATTGAGAAAATGAAAGAATTACTCCATGCAAATAGTAACCAAAAGACAGCAGGGATGGGTATACTATTATCAGGCATAGTAGACTTTGAATCAGAAAAGTTTACAGAAGATGAAGATGAACAGCATACATTGATAAATATTTCAACGGAGCATAAAGGTAAACAAAGTATAAAGATTCACACATGTAATAAACAGACCATCAAAATTTGGGAAGCAAAAACTGACAGAATTAAAGAACAAAATAGACAGTTCTACGATAATATTTGAAGACTTCAATATAGCACTCTCAATAATGGATAGAATAGCCAGATGGAAGATAAGTAATAAGAAGTAGAAGAAAACACAATGAACCAACCAGTTTTAATAGACATATACAAAACACTCTACCCCAAACCACAACATCTTCATTCTTCTTAAGTGTACATGGGATGTTTTCCAGGATAGACCATGTGTTGAGTCACAAATTGAGTATCAATAAATTTAAAAAGGTAGATCTCATACAAAGTATGTTCACTGACCATAATGGGATGAAGTTAGTAATTGATAAGATAAATAAAACTTGAAAATTTATAAAATTGTGGAAATTAAATAACACACTCTTAAACAACAAATGAGTCAAAGTAGAAATCACAAAGAAAATTAGAATATACTTAGTGATAAATAAAAATGGAAATACAATATACCAAAATTATGGAATGCAGCAAAAGCAGTCATGAAGTGGAAATTTATAGCTATAAATGCTTACAATAAAAACAAGAAAGATCTCTAATCAGCAACCTAACTTCTAAAGAACTAGAAAAGGAACTAACTAAATGCAAAGCTAGCAAAGGGAAGAAAATAATAAAAATTACAGCAGAGATCGATGAAATAGAGACCAGATAAACAATAGAGAAAATGAATGAAACCAAAAGTCGATTCTTTGAAAAGGTCAATATAATTGATAAACCTTTAGCTAGATAGACTAAGAAAAAAAATACAGAATACATAAATTACTGATAGTGATTCTACAGAAATAAAAAGAGTTAGAGTGCTGTGAACAAGTGTATACCGAAAAAATTGGATAACCTAAATGAAATTAACAAATTCATAGAAACACAAAACCTACCAAGACTAAGTAGCAAATAAATAGAAAATCTGATTAGACATTTAATTAGTAAGGGAATTAAATCAATAATGAAAAAATCTCCTGACAAGGAAATGCCCTGGACCTGATTACTTCACTGGTAAATTCTACCATTTTAAAAAAGAACTAAGACAAATCTTTCTCAAACTTTTCCAGAAATTCAGGAGTAGCAAATATTTTCTAACCCATTCTATAGGGCTAGTATTGCCCTAATACCAAAGCCAGACAGAGACATTACCAGAAAGACAAACTACAGAACAACATCCCTTGTAAATATTGATACAAATTCCTCAACAAAATGTTAACAATTTTAACAGCATATTTAAAAAATATACACCATGACCAAGTAGGCTTTATTACTAGAATGAAAGGATTCCTTAACATATGAAATTGAGTTAAGGTAATATACCACATTAACAAAATAAAAACCCCACATGATCATTGAAACTGATGCACCATATGTCAAAATACAACACCCTTTCATGATAAAAACACGCAGTGAAATGAGACTAGAAGGAAACAACTACAACATAATAAGAGCCATATATGAAAAACCCACAGTGAACATCATACTCAGTGGTGAAAGACTAAAAGCTTTTCTTCTCAGATTAGGAACAAGGCAAGGATATTCACTTTTGCAACTTCTATTCAAGATAGTACTAGAAGTATTAACCAGATGAATTAGTCAAGAAAAAGAAGTAAAAGTTATCTGTTTAGAGATGATATAACTTTATATGTAAAAACTCAAAGATTCCACAATTTTTGGAATAAATGAATTCAGTAGAATATCAGGATGCAAAATCAACACAAAAATTAGTTGCATTTCTATATACTAGTGCTGAATAATGTGACAAGGAAATTAGGAAAATTTCTATGTATAATATCAAGAATGAAATAGGAATGATTAATAAGTTAGCTAAGTGACATGAAAGACTTGTCCCAAGAAAATTGTAAAACATTACTGAAATTAATTAAAGAGGACAAATAAATGGAAACACATTGCATATTTATGGATTTGAGGACTTAATATTAAGATAACAATACTACCCAAAGTGATCTATAAATTCAATGCAATCCTAATCAAAATCCCAATGGTGTTTTGTTGTAGAAATAGAAAAACTCACCTTAAAATTTATATGGAATCCCAAAGGACCTCAAATAGGCAAAATATTCTTCAAAAAGAGTAACAAAGTTGGAAGACTCACACTTTCTGATTTCAAAACTTTCTACAAAGCTACCATAATCCAAACAGTATGGTACTGGCGTAATGACAGACATGTAGACCAGTAGAATATAATAACAAGCCCAGAAATAAATCCTGGCATATACAGTCAAATGATTTTTGACAAGGATGCCAAGACTATTCAAATGGGAAAAGTCAGTCTTTTCAATAAATAGTATGAAAAAACTGGATATCCACATGAGGAAAAATGAAACTGTACCCTTACCAAATACCATATACAAAAATTAACTCAAAATAAAACAAGTGTCTAAATTTAAGACCTAAAACAATAAAAATTATAGAAGAAAACCTAGGATAAAATATTTACCACTTTAGATTTGACAATAATTTCTTAGATATGACATCAAAGGTACAGGCAACAAAAGAAAAATGGACAAATTGGACTTCATGAAAATTAAAAATGTTTGTGGATTAACAGAGTAAAAAGAATAGAAAAGAGGATTTGCATACTACATATCTAAGAGGTTAATATATAGAATATACAGAAAATCCTAAAACTAAAAAGAAGTTAAACAATCCAATTCAAACGTGGACAAAATTCTTAAATAACCATTTCTCCAGTGACAATGTTTAATGGCCAATAAGGACATGAAAAGATGCTCAATATCATGAATTATTAGGGAAATGCAAATCAAACCTACAATGAAATGTCACTTCACACCCATTAGAATGGCAACCATCAACAATCCAGAAAATAACAGGTGTTGGTGAGGATGTGGAAAAACTGGAACCCTTGTGCATTGTTGGTGGAAAATATGAAATGGTCCAACTGCTATGGAAACCAGTATGGTGGTTTCTCAAAAAATTGAAGATAGAATTCACATTTCATACAGCAATTCCACTTCTGGTCATATACTCAAAGAATTAAAAGTGGGATTTCAAAGAAATATTTGTATGTCCGTGTTTGTACATTTGTAGCAGCATTATTCCCAATACTAAAATGTGGAAACAACCCAAGTATTCATTGATGGATTAATAGATAAGCAAAATGTGGTATATTCATACAATGGAATATTAGTCTCAAAAAGGAAAAGAATCCTGATATATGTTACAACACGAATGAACCTTGAGAACATAATGCTAGGTGAAATAAACCAGCCACAAAAAGGCAAATACTGTATGAATCCACTTATACCAGGTACTTAGAGTAGTTAAAATCACAGAGAGGAAGAATGGTAGTTATCAGGGGAGAAGAGGCAGGAATGAGGAGTTATTGTTTAAAGGGTATAGAGTTTCAATTTTGCAAGATGAGTCATGGAGATGGTGATGGTTTCACAACATTATATTTAACACTACAGTAGTGTACACTTAAGTATAGCTAAGATGGTAAACTTTACGTTCTATGTATTTTACCGCAATAAAAAAAATCTTTAGTATTAATGTCAAAATTCATTGTACAATATTTAATTTTTTGAAGTGAAAATAAGCCATTGATTTTCAGGATGTGGGGATACCTCATATAATGCAAGAATAAAAATACATTCAATTCTGAGACTGGACATGAATTGTTAAGCGGGCAGCTCTTCTTGTTTATCTTGGGGACTGTACAGGATGTAATTCTGGATGTAATTCTCTTTTTCTCTGCATTTTCCCACACTCTTGGAGCTTAACTTTCTCTATTTGGGGAGGACACATGTAATCAACTAGGAAGAAGGTCAAAAACAAGAAAAGGTGCCAGAAAAACGCATTAGTATATTGAAATATGCTAATGTCAAGACTACTCAAAGAAATATGTTATATATGTACATATGATGTTAGTATATTGAAATTAGCATATTTCAGTATTAAATTTATAATATGCTAATTTCAATATACTAATGTCATATGTACATGTATGCATATGAATTTTAATTTTACATACTCATTTAAAGTTTAGTGTTAAAAATAATGTAGGTAAATTTAAAACAAATGGAAGAGGGAAACTTTTATTAATAATAATATAAATGTATGTTCAATTTGATAGGAATATTTTAAATTTAAGCCTTTCATAAACTTTTTATTGACATAATGTGCCAGAATTCAGTGTATTACTGACTATTGGTTTCAAAAATACTGTATCTCTATATCTATGCTTATGTCTATGCCTATGTCTTTGTCTACCTATAAGCTAACCTTTGTGACTCTATTAGTATTTCCTAAAGAAAAAATCCCAGTACCTAGCTAAAGAGGAATTTTGTTTTACCATCGTTTGGATACAAATAGAAGATAAAAGTAAAGAATTTTTTTTTCTAGGAAAACTCTGTGTAGCAGTGAACACAGTACCATATCCGTGAGTCCCTTGATTCTGAATGTATGGAAACCGTAATTAATATCTTAGGAAACTCATGAAGCACCTGAGATAGATGAAGAAAATAGTCCCCGATTATTTTTCAGGAAACTGGAAAATAACTTACATCCATTTGTCCCAATGAAAAGGAAGCTAAAGGCAAAAGTTTGGAAACCTCTGAGACAAAAGAAAATACATAACTATTAGAGCCATTTAGGGTTTTATTTTCCCCCTTCAGAGGAAGAGGCAGAGTTAATGGAATGGAGAATGTTACAATAGAAATTGTCCACATAAACATATAGGGCGAAGTTTGCTGGGAGAACAAGGGGTGGGTAAAAGAGGAGAGAAAGCAGGCAGCAGCATTTTCTGAACATTATTTTTAATGTAAATTGGCTTCACTGGGGAAATGACAATTTTGTAAAGATTAATAAGGAACACCTTTCTGTGAGATTTAATATCTGCAGCGAAAATAAAGATTAAGAATATAATGATATAAATATGTAATTCTTCCTTAAGTTTTATGATTTTGTTAATGAAAAGTTGAGGGTTTTATGCATTTTACACACAGCATTTTATAATAAATCGTCCAATTAGTAGCTTCTTTTTTTTATTGTTTCACTTCCACCTGGACACAATAGCATTTTTGGCCTTTCACTCACATTCCTTCACTCCCACATTTCTGGAATGAATGAGCCACATCAGTTCAAGCCCCACTGACTGTAAATCTTTCACCTTTAAAAATAAAATAGGGTATAACTCTCAGTTCCTCATCATAAATCCAAAACTTCATTATTTCTGGCAGTCACAAATATTAGTTTTAATTGCAGTGCCAAAAGCAATAGTTTCCAGTAATATGGATGAACCCAGTTAAATTTTGCTGTTTCTCTTAGTTATTTTATTTTTTTAAATGTCTCAAAAAAAAACTGGAAAGGATTAAATAGCTATATATTAATAAGTCTTTCATATTTACATCATTCGATTTGTAACAAAAATAGATGATAGAATAGATAATAAATGATATGTGTCATACAGAAATACATTATAAATATAAGTGAACTATACTATATTTATTTTTTGGTTTGGGTATAATTAATGTATTGTTGCAATGAATTGCTTGTAATTTGATCGAATGTAGATCAAAATTTTTCAAAACTTCTGGTGTTTTCTAGTGATGTAAACATTAGGAGACTAGGTTGGTGAACAAACAATATTTTTATTTTGCAAAATGCTTAGTCACTAAAATTGGTTTCTAATTCCATTTGCCATAATTTGAACAGTGATAATATAATATGTTAATTAGTCTGACTTGTTCATTACACAATGTGAGCTATACTATATTTTAAAGAGAGTCTAAGTAAAGTTAAATTTTATGAATATAATTTCTAACCTTTTGGAGTTTATGTGTATTTTGAGAGAAAGAACATACAAGTTTTAAATATAACAATGACAGATATAAAGTAAGCATATTAAGAACTTATACTAATCAATTTTTTAGATTTCTTTAAATTTCATTATTTCATATTTGCTGTCAGCCAGCATTCTCTTCTAACTTAAATATTTTATTTTATTTATTTTTTATATTTAATTTTATTTTAATTTCCGGGATACACGAGCAAGACATGCAGGTTTGCTACACAGGTAAACTTGTGCGATGGTGGCTGCACCTATCAACCTATCACCTAGGTATTAGGCCACACATGGATTAGCTATTTATCCTGATGCTCTCCCTCTCCCTGCTCCCCCAAAGGCCCCAGTGTATTGTTCCCCTCCCTGTGTCCATGTGTTCTTAGTTGTTCAGCTCCCACTTATGACTGAGAACATGCATTGTTTGGTTTTCTGTTCCTGTATTAGTTTGCTGAGGATAATGGCTTCCAACTCCACCCATGTCCCTGCAAAGGACATCATCTTGTTCCTTTTTACGGCTGCAAAGTATTCCGTAGTGTATATGTACCACATTTTCTTTATCTAGTCTATCTTTGATGGGCATTTGGGTTGATTCCCTGTCTTTCTATTGTGGATAGTGCTGCAATAAAAATATTTGTGCATGTGTCTTTATAGTAGAATGATTTATATTCCTTTGAGTATATACCCAGTAATGGGATTGCTGGGTCAAAGAGTATTTCTGTTTCTAGATCCTTGAGGAATCGCTACACTGTCTTCCACAATGGATGAACTAATTTACATTCCCACCAACAATGTAAAAGCATTCTTATTTCTCCCTAGCCTCACCAGCATCTGTTGTTTCTTGACTTTTAATAATCACCATTCTGACTAGTGTGAGATGGTATCTCATTGTGGTTTTTATTTGCATGTCTCTAATGATCAGTGTTGACCTTTTTTCATATGTTTGTTGGCTGCATAAATGTCTTCTTTTGAGAAGTGTCTGTTTGCGTCTTTGCCCATTTTTTTATGGGATTGTTGGTTTTTTTCTTGTAAATTTGTTTAAGTTCCTTGTAGATTCTGGATATTAAACCTTTGTCAGATGGATAGATTGCAAACATTTTCTCCCATTCTGTAAGTTATCTGTTCACTCTAATTATAGTTTCTTTTGCTGTGCAGAAGCTCTTTAGTTTAATTAGGTCCCATTTGTCAATTTTTGCTTTTGTTGCAATTGCTTTTGATATTTTTGTCATGAAATCTTTTCCGCTGCCTATGTTCTGAATGGTATTGCCTAAATTTTCTTCTGGTTTTTTTTTTATAGTTTTGGCTTTTACATTTGTAACTTAAATATTTTAATAGATAGAAATGTCAGTATTAATTCAGTATAGTTAAAGTAACTCAATAAACATTTAACACATATTCTCTAGTTGATCCAATGAGGGCTTTATATTCAGGAACAAGATTTCAAGTGATGTGGAAGATTTGCATCTTCCACTAATACTGTCTCCTCAATTAGAAGTTTAAGTTTTCTGATCATAGAATTGTTTCATTGTCATCTGGCAAATTTTTTAATGTTAATACAAGTTTTTCTAAGATTTATATTGTTTCAGTCAAGAGCTGACCAAAAGGAAGGGTAGAAATAGAATCTAAATAAATTCATAAAAAATGAGGAGAAAGAGACTATGGTATCCATCATCACATGGATGTGGGAGGTGGGTTTGGCTGACAAAACTTGTCAGACAGCTTATCCTTCCTTCCTCAGCCCTACAGGTATGTCCTTCTAAAATCTGAGCTAGTGTATGATACTTTCAGTAATTAAAAAAAAAGTCAGACTTCGGTCAGGGGAATAAAAGTAACTGGTGAAATTTACTACAATTTTAAAGTAAGAATTAGACCTCTGACTGTAATTTGTTACAAGCATAATTTGATTATATTAACACATCATATATTTTAGGAGTTATGGGGTTGATTAATTCTAAATTGAAGTTTTGTGCTGAATTTAAAAGTCAAAAAGGCATTTGGGTCAGATGTATTTGTTTTCAATAATTATCCTATTTAACATAAATTTTCTCCAATGCTTACTTCTCATCACTTATTCTACTTCATGACAGGAAGGCCTACTGATATAAACCAAACCAAATAATGCAATTGTAATTGCATTATTATTTTATCTAAATTAATTGTTTGGAACTTGTTATAGAGGCATCTAGTTGCCATCCACATTATACTTTCTCCCCCTCCTTAGTAACAGAATACTGATTTTTAGCAGGTCACACTACTTCCCTGGCTGAAAAAATACAGTATTTCTTGAAAGTAGGTACGCCTATTTCTTGAAAGTAGATTCTGGACAATGAGAACTAAAAGTAACTATTAGAAGACAAAATCTCACTGAAATTGTAATGATAATAGCTGATACACAAAGTTTAATAATGGAGTTGGAAGATGACAGTGGAACAAGTTTCCTAGAAAGAAAAAAGAAAGATGAGAAGAGAGAAAATGAAGATTAAAAATATGGACTTAGCAGATCAGTCCAAGAGGCTCAAAATACATTTAAGAGTAACTTCAGTTAGGAGACAAAACGGTGAAGAAGAAATTGTTAAGAAATAATACAAGTCCCACTGCTTCACTTGCATAGCCTAAAAAACAAACAAACAAACAAAGACATTTCCCCAAAAGAAAGAACATAAGTCTCAAGTTTAAAAGACCCACTGCATCTCCAGCCCAATGAATGAAAGAAGACACACAGCAAGCATGTTAGCACTATTAGCACGATATTTATTTTCCTTTCTTTTCTTTTCTTTTTTTCTATTTTTTTTTTTTTTTTGACAGAGTCTCACTGTTGCCCAGGCTGGAGTGCAGTGGCATGATCTCAGCTCATTGCAACCTCCATCTCCTGGGTTCAAGTGATTCTCCTGCCTCAGCCTCCTGAGTAGCTAGGGTCACAGGCCTGGGCTACCATGCCTAACTAATTTTTGTATTTTTAGTAGAGATGGGGTTTCTTCATGTTGATCAGGCTGGTTGAATTCTTGGCCTCAAGGGATCTGCCCACCTCGGCCTCCCGATGTGCTGGGATTATAGGTATGAGCCATCGTGCAGGGTTTAATATAATATTTCTAATCAAGACAAAATCACAAAAGTCTCCAGAGAGGAAAAAGCCTCCTCATACAGGAATAGCAACACTAGTTTAAATTAGGTTAGACCAGCACTTCTCCAGTGTTAATATGCTTACAGCCTACAGATCTGGTTAAAAATGCAGATTCCAATTCAGTAGGTTTGGGTGGAATCAGAGATCCTTTTTGACAAGATTAGAGATGATGTTGGTGCTGGCGGTTCGCTGACTCTATGTCAAGTTACAAATTACTTGAAATCTCGAATTCTGTATCTGGTAAATTGACTTGTCAAATAAAATAGTAGAATAAAGCCATTTTCAAGTATGAGAACCTCAAATGCTATCTCCTATATCCAAAGCTAGTAAAATGAAAGGAGAACCAAGAAGGGAGAAGACATGGAATCTGGGAAAAAGGAATCTAGTAGCATGAAGTGTTGACTTTGGTCACACATATAGTGAGCAATCTGATGGGAAAATGAAACAATGTGTAAGAGAGTAATAGAGCAATGAATAATTCCAGGAAAATTAATATAAGTTGTACAAGAGATGATTTATAATCATGGTATAACACTTGGCTCAGGAGTGATCTATGTTATATTTATATTACAAAGAAATATGCTGACAAAAATTAAAATAAGCAAAAATCATATGTATATGTCTATATTTTTACATATTTATATGTATACATTAATGCATATATTTCAATATATAATTTGTATTGTATTCTGTAATCAGAAACAACTACAGAGGAAAAACCTGTAAGAGTTAAAAGTTTTTGTTACTGGAAAGCAAGAGGATAGAAAGTGAGATCACTTAAGGGTGAGAGACTGCTTAAATTGTTTGCAAAATTTTTAGTATTATTTAATTTTTATATGATAAGCAAATATTACATTGACAAAATGAGAATAAAATACAAAAATAAAACAGTGTGTATAGATCTAATTTTTAATGCAGTCACATTTTAAATGCCACTGTGAAGCCAAAAAAACCTCTATATTTGATTTATTAGTGTAGTGACATTAAAGTGGTTCATTTTCTTTGATAAACATCTGACCTGGAATATACAAAATTACATTAATTAATTTACAGTAAGACGATGTTGCTAATAGTGGCAACTCTAGATCTTACGCTGTGAAACTCATTTTATATATATTGCATTTTACAGTTGATGCTACAACCGAAGGGATTTTAGTTTACTATTTAAAAGTTACTAAATTTTATTTTTGCTATGTGAAAGGATCTAGAACAAAAAACTAAAACACATAGGGGAAGCTTATCAGTTTGTTGTTACAGGCATAGAAAGTACCAATTTTAATTACTACAAATAGAGAAAGGTAATTTTTGATAGAGCTTTGCTCCTGATTTTGAAAAATCCTGTTTTAAATGCTATTTAATGATTTTATAATTCATGAAGTACATTTTCTTTATTCCATAATAATAAGACATTCTCATAGTATAATAAATTTTTAAATAAAAGTGTGCTATTTATAGATTATAAAACTTTTTGTTATATAATAAGACATTAATAATATTAATATTATATTATTATCTGACTTCCCTGTTACCTGACTTCTGCCATTGGAGACAGACAGACTGTAATTAATAATAATGTAATGTCCCTTTCAAATGTTTTACAGAACATGTAAAATATTACATTAATAATAATATAATGTACCTTTCAAAAAGAGAGGATTTCTCACCACAAAGAAATAATAAATATTTGAAATGATAGATATGCTAATTAACCTCATTTGATCATTCTACTGTATATGTATCAAAACATTACATTAAACCCCACAAATATACACAATTAAAAATAAAACCAAATTTTTAAAAATTTCCAGATTTTAGAAAGATAATTATTGGCAGATATCATATTTGACCTAATATCTCTACTAATTTATGGAGCACAATTTTATAATTAATCTTATTCTTATTTATATCTAAATTGTATAAATATTTTGCATGGGCAAATTGAGACTATTTAGAGCCTCAATTTCTTGTTAATTTTGCTTCTAATTGAATTAAGATAATTTCAAGTATTGGCAGCATATTGGTTAGGAAAATGTTTCCGTTTTCAGAACTATTTGGATTTTGGAATTGTGGATGAGGAACTGTGGACTTGAGTGTTAGGAACTGAAAATAAAATACTTGTCATCAGAAAGTTGCAGAAAATAATTCTTGAAGGGCTTTGTTTGTTTTTCATGATCCATACAATTTGTCTACTTGCCCAGATATTATCTTTGCTTTAAAATCTAGTCTTTGAACCAAAATATCCTTGTCAAGATTATTTCTGAGAAAGTCATTAATGTAGTGCATGTATATGCTCTATTTTTAAAAAGCGGTGTGCCAACACTCCCATAGTATGTGTGAAGCAGAAAGGAGAGTGAATAAGACTTTTTACTTAAGATACTTCTGTTATATTTCCCTGCTTTTTAAAATTTAAATAACTGCTACAAAGATTCATATGGATTTAAATTTCTGAGATAATCTAGAAATATTTGTTTAAATATTGATGGAAAATTTATATATATATATATGTTTTCCTTATTGACCTTTAATAAAGAAAAGATCAAAAGGTTATTGTTATAATAATAGTGAAAATAATAGCCTGCATTTAAAGTGCAATTACACGTCCCTTGTAAGTTGGATTCCTAGGCATTTTATTCTCTTTGAAGCAATTGTGAATGGGAGTTCACTCATGATTTGGCTCTCTGTCTGTTGTTGGTGTATAAGAATGCGTGTGATATTTGTACATTGATTTTGTATCCTGAGACTTTGCTGAAGTTGCTTATCAGCTTAAGGAGATTTTGGGCTGAGATAATGGGGTTTTCTAGATGTACAATCATGTCGTCTGCAAACAGGGACAATTTGACTTCCTTTTTTCCTAATTGAATACCCATTATTTCCTTCTCCTGCCTAATTGCCCTGGCCAGAACTTCCAACACTATGTTGAATAGGAGTGGTGAGAGAGGGCATCCCTGTTTTGTGCCAGTTTTCAAAGGGAATGCTTCCAGTTTTTGCCCATTCAGTATGATATTGGCTGTGGGTTTGTCATAGATAGCTCTTATTATTTTGAGATACGACCCATCAACACCTAATTTATTGAGAGTTTTTAGCATGAAGCGTTGTTGAATTTTGTCAAAGGCCTTTTCTGCATCTATTGAGATAATCATGTGGTTTTTGTCTTTGGTTCTGTTTATATGCTGGATTACATTTATTGATTTGCGTATATTGAACCAGCCTTGCATCCCAGGGATGAAGCCCACTTGATCATGGTGGATAAGCTTTTTGATGTGCTGCTGGATTCGGTTTGCCAGTATTTTATTGAGGATTTTTGCATCAATGTTCATCAAGGATATTGGTCTAAAATTCTCTTTTTTTGTTGTGTCTCTGCCAGGCTTTGGTATCAGGATGATGCTGGCCTCATAAAATGAGTTAGGGAGGATTCCCTCTTTTTCTATTGATTGAAATAGTTTCAGAAGGAATGGTACCAGTTCCTCCTTGTACCTCTGGTAGAATTTGGCTGTGAATCCATCTGGTCCAGGACCCCTATTCTTTGGTAAGCTATTGATTATTGCCACAATTTCAGAGCCTGTTATTGGTCTGTTCAGAGATTCAACTTCTTCCTGGTTTAGTCTTGGGAGGGTGTATGTGTCGAGGAATTTATCCATTTCTTCTAGATTTTCTAGTTTATTTGTGTAGAGGTGTTTGTAGTATTCTCTGATGGTAGTTTGTATTTCTGTGGGATTGGTGGTGATATCCCCTTTATCATTTTTTATTGCATCTATTTAATTCTTCTCGCTTTTTTTCTTTATTAGTCTTCGTAGCGGTTTATCAATTTTGTTGATCCTTTCAAAAAACCAGCTCCTGGATTCATTAATTTTTTGAAGGGTTTTTTGTGTCTCTATTTCCTTCAGTTCTGCTCTGATTTTAGTTATTTCTTGCCTTCTGCTAGCTTTTGAATGTGTTTGCTCTTGCTTTTCTAGTTCTTTTAATTGTGATGTTAGAGTGTCAATTTTGTATCTTTCCTGCTTTCTCTTGTGGGCATTTAGTGCTATAAATTTCCCTCTACACACTGCTTTGAACAAGGGACATGAAGGACCTCTTCAAGGAGAACTACAAACCACTGCTCAAGGAAATAAAAGAGGATACAAACAAATGGAAGAACATTCCATGCTCATGGGTAGGAAGAATCAATATCGTGAAAATGGCCATACTGCCCAAGGTAATTTACAGATTCAATGCCATCCCCATCAAGCTACCAATGACTTTCTTCACACAACTGGAACAAACTACTTTAAAGTTCATATGGAACCAAAAAAGAGCCCACATCTCCAAGTCAATCCTAAGCCAAAAGAACAAAGCTGGAGGCATCACACTACCTGATTTCAAACTATACTACAAGGCTACAGTAACCAAAACAGCATGGTACTGGTACCAAAACAGAGATATAGATCAATGGAACAGAACAGAGCCGTCAGAAATAATGCCACATATCTACAAGTATCTGATCTTTGACAAACCTGAGAAAAACAAGAAATGGGGAAAGGATTCCCTATTTAATAAATGGTGCTGGGAAAACTGGCTAGCCATATGTAGAAAGCTGAAACTGGATCCCTTCCTTATACCTTGTACAAAAATTAATTCAAGATGGATTAAAGACTTAAATGTTAGACCTAAAACCGTAAAAACCCTAGAAGAAAACCTAGGCATTACCATTCGGGACATAGGCATGGGCAAGGACTTCATGTCTAAAACACCAAAAGCAATGGCCACAAAAGACAAAATTGACAAATGGGATCTAATTAAACTAAAGAGCTTCTGCACAGCAAAAGAAACTACCATCAGAGTGGACAGGCAACCTACAAAATGGGAGAAAATTTTCGCAACCTACTCATCTGACAAAGGGCTAATATCCAGAATCTACAATGAAGTCAAACAAATTGACAAGAAAAAAACAAACAACCCCATCAAAAAGTGGGCGAAGGACATGAACAGACACTTCTCAAAAAAAGACATTTATGCAGCCAAAAAACACATGAAAAAATGCTCATCATCACTGGCCATCAGAGAAATGCAAATCAAAACCACAATGAGATACCATCTCACACCAGTTAGAATGGCAATCATTAAAAAGTCAGGAAACAACAGGTGCTGGAGAGGATGTGGAGAAATAGGAACACTTTTACACTGTTGGTGGGACTGTAAGCTAGTTCAACCTTTGTGGAAGTCAGTGTGGTGATTCCTCAGGGATCTAGAACTAGAAATACCATTTGACCCAGCCATTCCATTACTGGGTGTATACCGAAAGGACTATAAATCATGCTGCTATAAAGACACATGCACACGTATGTTTATTGTGGCATTATTCACAATAGCAAAGACTTGGAACCAACCCAAATGTCCAACAATGATAGACTGGATTAAGAAAATGTGGCACATATACACCATGGAATACTATGCAGCCATAAAAAAGGATGAGTTCATGTCCTTTGTAGGGACATGGATGAAACTGGAAATCATCATTCTCAGTAAACTATCACAAGAACAAAAAACAAACACCGCATATTCTCACTCATAGGTGGGAATTGAACAATGAGAACACATGGACACAGGAAGGGGAACATCATACTCTGGGGACTGATGTGGGGTGGGGGTAGGGGGGAGGGATAGCATTGGGAGAGATACTTAATGCCAGATGACGAGTTAGTGAGTGCAGCGCACCAGTATGGCACATGTATACATATGTAACTAATCTGCACATTGTGTACATGTACCCTAAAATCTAAAGTATAATAATAATAAATAAATAAAAAAGAGAACCCTCTTATACAAAAAAAGTGCAATTACTCTGATACAAACAGTTTAATAGAAACGTTGTATATTTTATCTCATGAGTTCTTATAAATTTATAAGGTAGGTATAGTTCTCGTTTAATAGATTACAGATTAAAGGATATTAGTTTGTCCAAACCTTCCCAGCTAACAGTATTAACCAGAGTTTGGAATCAAAATCTCTTTATTGAACATGATATACTCAGAATCAAAATACAATGAGAATTGAGTTATTTTAAATGCTTGTCTATATAAATAATCAAAATTATACAGTTTTCAATTCAACAGCCAAACTGAATGTATCATATTGCAGTGAACACTAAAAATAGTGGGCCACAGTTTGGTTGGAAACATCACAGCAGGCTTTCTATTTGTTTTTCACTGTAGACAATGATTGTCACATAGCAAATACTCAGGACTATCGGTTAAAGATTGGGCTGTAAAAAATGTATAGGATACAGTCCTTGCCCTCAAGTAAAGCCCTTGCCATACCACAAAAGTTTTATTGTCAGTTGGAATCATGTTAGGAGGGAGACTAGATTTCAGGTTTTTATCAGAGACATGTACATTGAGGGGGATGGGCAGACTTGGTTTCAACAACTGTACTATGTAAATAGCATTTTCTCTTAAAAATTGCACATGACACACCTATATTTTTTACATTTCAATTAGGAAGTAATGATAAAATAGTATTTTCATATTTATAAAGCATGATTCAAAACCTATCAGAACACAAGAAAATTATAAAACATTTTTAAAAAGAAATTATTCAAAATGAAATTATAACACAAAATTTAAAACATTATTTTATTGGCGAGTGAGCAGAGAAGTATTTTCTCAGTCTTCTTCACTTCTCTGTATTTTATTTTCTGCAATGATAAGGTAAGAATGCTAGAATAAAAAAAACCTATAACAAACTGTTTAAAATATGACAATAATGAAAATAATACATTAGAATAGAGACTCGAAAGTTAAAATCTTACTTGAATTAAATCAAGGTTTTTAGTAAGTAAAAGGGTTTGATCAAAACATTTATGTTCCTAAAACATTTCACTTACGTAAAAATATTTATTTCAGAAGCCGAAAGGTAGGATTCATACATATAATGAAATTCTTAACTATAAGGTGGTAAAGGCTCAAACATTAAAACAGTACAAAAGTACAAATGGAAAAATTATATTGAATTTAAATTTCAGCATTATTAAATATTTTATTAAAACATATACTTAAAAAATCTCTTATAGTTTGTTACATGATTTTGCTTGAAAAGTAACATTCTTTAATAGCATCAGCATTTCTTTATCCTTTAGACATATGGGTTAGACAGAGTAACATAAAATGCCATTGGGAAAATCAAATATCTTCAGAGGTTTGAATATTCACTATTCTGATTTTCCTGTGTTGTTCACAGGAAAAAGTATGATCTCATGTCGTCTCCATTATATATTTTACAATTTATATCCCAATAAAAAAAGAACAAATTATAGTTTTTATTGCTTTGTTTTAATCACAGCTTTTGAACTATAGCGCTTAGCTTCACTGTGAATGTCACAGGTCAGGAAGTCTATAGAGTATCATTTGTTAGAGAAACAGAGTGTTTAAACACAACACGTAATATATTCAAGACTATCACAGACATGGCAATAATTACCGAATGGTTTTAAATCAACACATCTTCATGTAAAAAGTCCGTTTCTCCATCCTAGATGCTGTAGTGGTGCTAACACAAATTATTTATACTCAAGACATGTTTGATAAAAGTTAACTAACTTCTTGAAATGAGTAGTTAAATTTCTGTATGGGAGAGAAGTTAATTTTAACCAGAGGAACAAAACAAAGGACTTTGATCTTCTTTCCTAAGTGACTACCTTAAGATTTGGGGAAACAAACAGTGACAGTTAACATATATTGAATGTTCACTAAGAGCCATGCACTAACCTAGGAAATTTGTTACTTCATTTAATTATCACAGTTTTTATCAATGTTTTAAGACGAAGAAACAGTGGCTCAGATAAATTAACCTCCCCAGAGTTATGTAGCTATTAAAGAATGAAGAGTGATTCACTATCTTTGAATACTGCATCATGGAGAAGGGAATCTGACTTTGGCTTCTAGAGAAGTTTCAATTCCATTACAGAGGTCATAGGTGGGCATATCCACCTGAAGTCAGGTAATCTGTCTCCCATCAGGAGTTAAGGGTGAATTTTACACTGGGATTGAGACATTTAGCATGGTAAGGGGGTTGCTACAGAAATCCATTCCTCCTCACCTCACAACACTAACAGCCTGGCCACTGCTATCTATTTTGAGCCCACTAGACCAAGACTCATTCTGCCCCCCTTTTTAAATTGTCAGGCTTCATGATAAGCCCTAGCTCTTAGAGATCCCCCTCCGTCCATGTTCTATTCGGTGTGTTTTTCTCTCCTCTCTCCAACTCCTGAAACTCTGTGTTCTCTGGATTTCTCAGTTCATCTTGAGCAAGAATCTGCTATTTTATTATCCTCTTCTCTGAACTTACCCTTCACCTTCTTGCCATTGTGGAAACCTGGCTCTCTCTAGAATACCCTGCGACTCCTACAGCTCTATGAGTAGTGAGTCATTTTTGTTTGTCTGTTTCGTTTTTCCCATATAGCGCTTATACTACCTAAATAATATGCCTAAATATTGGCTGGGCATCTTTTTTGTCTATTCAAGATCATTCCCTGGGCCGGGTGCGGTGGCTCACGCCTGTAATCCCAGCACTTTGGGAGGCCGAGGAGGGTGGATCATAAGGTCAGGAGATTGAGACCATCCTGGCTAGCACAGTGAAACCCCATCTCTACTAAAAATACAAAAAATTACCCGGGCATGCTGGTACGTGACTTTTAGTCCCAGCTACTCGGGAGACTGAGGCAGGAGAATTGCTTGAACCTGGTAGGCCGAGGTAGCAGTGAGCCAAGATCACGTCACTGCACTCCAGCCTGGGTGACAGAGTGAGACTCATTCTCAAAAAAAAAAAAAAAAAAAAAAAAAATTCCCTAAGTTTCACATGATTGGTTTAATACCCTTTCACTGCCATTTCACCCTCCGGTAATTGCCTTTCATTTCCTGATGATTTTAGTTCCGATACTGTTCTTGTCTTTATTATATAAGTAGATGATTTTTTTCTAGCACTTTTCCTCTCCTCTTTTCCCAGACTCCACATTTCCTCAGCTTCTTTCTTCATGACAATTACCTAGACTTTGTCATTATCAATGACTGCAACACTTGCACAATTTTTACAATGCACACCAATACCTTTGCTCTTTTAAGCTCACTCCTTCCAGAACCCCCATGCCAACAATTCAGCAGCTCTCTTGGAATGTCCAATACATTGATGCTCTCAACATTCACTGTCCCTTCACCCCTTGATGTGCTTTTACCTTTATTACTTAGATTAAAATTTAAGTTCGGTCCTTACACAGCTTCTGCCTTAGCTGTAGTCTGGAACCAACTTTTTCTGCTTTCTTACATCTACTGAGTATTAAATAAATTCATTAAAGTAGGGAATCCTCATTGTAAGTATAAGGTGTGTACTACACAAATATTTAAGTACTACATTGGGTGTGAAGGGGTATACAAGGAAGTACTGGTTAAGGTTTGAAGGTAAAGCTTGAGTACTCCAAAGATACTATCATTAATTTTCCTTCACTTTTGTAGTTTTTAACTAAGGGAAGATGGTGCACAAATAATAAAAGTTGCTCATGAAACAAAACAACAATTTGATCAATATCTGGGAAAGTGTTTTGTATGACAAAGCAAAGCTGTAGAAAAGATTGGATATTTTAGTATGGCTTCAGTATCATGCCAAACTGGGGCTTTCTAATGCATATTTTGAATCTGAATATTGGAACCCAGATGCTCACACATGCCTATGGAAAGAGAGAGTGATATGACTATGATTATGGGGAAGATCTCAAGTCTACCGAACCAGCCACACATTCTTAGAGCCGGGTCATAAAGAGAAAGGGATAGACTTCTCACAGCAAAAAGAAATCCTGTCCAGGTGAAAAAAGAAGAGATCCTGATGCATTGATAGTGGAAGAAGAAGTGGGAAAGTTTGTTACCCATAAGGTATAGTTAACTGATACGTCACTGAATGTGGTTTAACTAATGTTTCACATTCTTAGCAATTGGAGTAGCAACTCCTCTTCTAGAAAGAAGTTGGAAAATAGGAAAATTCTTGACAGGGGAAGAGTTTGATTGGGTCAGAAGTACTCATTTATTCAGTACATTAATTTAATAATATATATGCTGCATGGTGCATAAGATGCACTGATGAATCAGTAAGGTCCCTATCCTTGAGGAAAGCTCATTTTAGAAAGAACCGAAAGGCTGAGATGCCAAAATACTTTATCTTGAGAGTTGTAGGTCATGATATATTAGGCATCTATCATCATCTCTTTATCATGTAAAAATTCTAATTGGAAAAAAATAAAACAGATCTCAGAGGTGTAGAACTTCAATTGCTTAAGAGCAGTTAGAGTTAGATATTATAATAAATATAGTTTTAAACAACCGGCATTGAATATAAAAAATAGCTTTTTAAAACAACTGACATAACCATAGAAATCAGTTTCTATATGTTTACATGGTAACAGCACAATAAGCACTTCAAACACTTTCTGGAGAGAAAGCTGGGTGTGTTTGTGTGTGCATCTGCATGATCTTGCAGACATGTGTATGTACGTGACTATTCATACTTTAATCTACTTTCTACATGATGTTCTGGGCTCTTAGCACTCTATGACTCCATGTTTTGGAATCTATTAGAAATTGCTTGTTTTCTGAGAAAACTTTCCTTTGAAGAGAGAATGTTGAAACAATGAGAATCAAATATACAATCAAATAGAAACTTTTGGTTCAGATTGGTTATATTTTATCTGACCTTTAATTGGTAATTTACTGGGGTAAAAATTACCTTGAAGTGATAGAAGTTTAGGAAATGTGATTTGGTTAAGTAGGGTTTCCTTTTTGGGTCTGGCAAGGTCTTTTATTTTCAAAATACTGCAAAGTTAGGAAAAATAATAAAATACATACACCTCATTTCATGCAGCATCATAATACTTTCCACAGAGAAGCTAAAATGCTAAACAGAAGAAGATAAGAGCCTTGAGAGAAATACTTTTCTTCATTTTTTGTCATTATCTTGAGAAGCCTTATCAAATGGAAAAACCCACGATCGCTTTTTGTTCCCAACTTCTCCCTTACCACCTTATTTAACTTCTTTCTTCCTTTGTTTTTCTTCATATTCTTTGCTTCATTCTTTTTTTTCTCCTTCTCTATTGGCATTTTTCAGACTTGCCTGAAATAATGACCCCCCGAGCTCTACTTCTTACCAGGGGTGTGGCCTGGGTTGACTTCCTAATGTTTCTTCAGCTTTGACTTCTTCCTCCACAAAATGAGGATGGCAATTAGTAAAAAGAGAGTTAAAGCAGACCATGTATAGGAGTGCTTAGTGCAGCCCTGGAACATAGTTAAAGTTTAAAATAAGCATTATAGTAAGTAATAAGGGTATAAATACTACTAATAAGTGTATAAAAATAAATAATAGAATGGTAAATTATTAATCACAAAGCTTTGAACTAGACATATTTGAAACCAGATTAAATGAGAAAACATGGTCTAGGCTTAATATAAACGGTAAAACATGTATTCAAAACATTAAAAATAGACCACAGTTGTTCCTTTTAATTATTTTTCCTTCTATATTTTGCCCTAGTATCCAACAAATAATAAATCACATTTGCCACTAAAATCTATAGAAGGAAAAATGTTTTCAAGGCCTGTGCTGAATGAAGGATTACTATGTAGAAAGTAAGAAGAATCACAGCTGCACTTTCCATTTCACTAAAATACTGCTGCACCAATCAACAGAAATAGAATGTAAGAACCTTTTGAAGAAAGTCTTGTTAAAAGCCTTCTTCCTTTTAGTGACCCAATTCCATGGCAGTCTTTACTGAAAAAAGGGTTTGGCTTTGTAGTGAGCACTGGTGCCTGCTGCAATGTCTGAAAATGGCTGAAGAACAAAGTGTTGAATTTTTCATTGAAATTGAAGTTTACATTTTTAGAACTCACTTCTTTTTTTTTTTTACTTTATTTATTTATTTATTTATTTATTATTATTATACTTTAGGTTTTAGGGTACGGAATATAATAAACAAACTCCAGTTCCCGGTGTCTTAAAAAAGTGGATAAAGTGCTGCTGCTGCTCAATAGATAGGGAGACTTTAGATTAATTGATAATTCTCATAGAAGTTATAAGAATATAAATAATTCTTATAAAAATTAAACCATTATTTAACATTTTGTTGAAAAATATATTATTTAGTGTAAATTTATTGATATTATTTGCTTTCCTAGGTGAGCTTCCTAAACTTATTTTCTACATTTTAATCCCCTAGTTCTCAAATTTATCAATGGCTAAAAATGGATTGAGATCCTTGAGGATATGAAGATTTCTGGGTCCCATTTCTAGAGAGACTTCAATTCATGGTTCCGGAGTCGCAATGTACAGTTGAGCAGGCAACCTATATTAGGGGTCAGGAAACTAGGGCTGTGACCCATGGGCAAAATCCAGCCAATGGCCTACCTTTGTAAGGCCTGCCTAAGTAGTTTTTACATTTTTAATCAGAAAGAAAGAAAGAAAGGAAGGAAGAAAGGAAGAAATTAAAAAGACACAAAGCCAAACTATTTATTATCTGGCCCTTTACAGAAAAAGTTTGCAGACCTCTGCCCTAGATGATCCTGATTCATTCCCTCTACAAATAATTGATGATAGCTTATTTCATCTTGGACGGACATACTCCTTGGCCTGGTGATAGGGAACACAGAGACCAAGAGATGAAAAATGTCTAGTCTCTTGGGGGTTACATCCCAGCGGTGAGACAGTATTCAACATGTGATTATCGTTTGTGAGCTCAGAAATACATCAACAAGGTAACTTCAAACAGCAATGGGTTATGAAGAAAATATAACAAGAAAATGTTTTCCCCAAAACATTTGAACTAAGACCTTAATGTTCAGCTTGGACATGGTGGGATTTGAAGAGAACCTGGTAGGCAGAGGGAAGAGCTAGGAGAGAGTCAGGAATGAGCTTACAGTGTTCAGAGAGGCCAGTGTGGCTAGAGAGCAGCAAGCAGAGGGAAGGCTTGAGGAGCTGTATCAGAGAACAAATCTCACAAACCTGGGCAGGTCATCAGGAGGAGTTTTATATTTTATTCTAAGTGCACTGGTACTCATAGCCTGTAAACTCCATTTCAGACACATGCCTTAGAAATGAACTAACCGTATGTCACTAGTCTAAGTTATAGTAATTCAAATTAAATAATTATGTTAAAAAAAGAGAGATGTACCTAAACACTAGTCATGTTTATATTGCAGGGTCAAATTTGATACTTTTTTCTGTTTGTGTTCATGCATAATCTTGAGGGATATAGAATTCAGTATTAATTCTAGACTAATGTATTAAAATATATATTTAATTCAAGCAGTATTTAAAGAAGTTGAAAGCTTTAAAAATATTGTAGAATTTCTTAGAAAAGTATATGTGCACAACTCTGTGTTCATTAAAGATAATATTTTATTTAAAGTTGTATATAGTTTTATTAAGTAACAATCTTTTGTCCTTTATACTAGGAAGGTTATAACACATATATGACATATAAAGGAACTTTAAAAAGAGTTATAAATGTTGGTTTTAGGTTAACATTTTCTATGGTAACTGTGCTATATTATGATGACTTAACCGCAAATGCAAGTGTGAGAATCCAATGAATAATTCATGCTGTCTGACCCTAACTTCATACATTAATTCCATTAGAGATCAGTTTAAGCTTTCAATGGAAAGATCCATTTAAAAATAAACTGAATGGCACTGAACACAAATAGTAACAAGGACTCTAAGAGACCATATGGCAAACCACAGAATTTATTATTTTAAAAAGTTAATTTTGTTTTACCAAGAAAGAATATAAATAATGCATAATGTACAACTTATACTCCCAACACATTTCTAAATAGAAACATTCTAAATAGATTTTATTTTATTTTTCATAAATCACATCATATTCATCTGGCATTGAACTTAATTTGTTTGAAGGAACAATCTGTGGGACTAAGGATATATCAGTACAAGTTGAGAAAATAGTGATTTCTCAAACTAGCAGTTTCTCAGTTGTCTAGCAAATCATTAATTATCCTCATGGCCTGTCACTGTGTTTGTCAACCAGAGAAAAATGTAAGCTTATGATGGTCACATTCACCTGTTAGGACCCCATATTTGTAAGTGATACATACATGTTTGCTGAAATAATGAATTAATTTTCTCTGGGTGCAAAATACCAAAGAAAATATAAATAATGCTAAACTATGCACAAAGGAAAGACATATAATCAATACAAGTGATCAATAGCACAGAGCTGATATTGGTGCCTTTATGCAACACATTTCTCTGGGTGCCAGAGAAAAATCTAAAATGTATTTTCTCAGGAATGGGAGTGACTTTTACAGGGTGGTTCTGTATGCTGATGAATATAGTCCTATGCAAATGAAACAGGATTAACCTGAAATGACACCTTCAGACTTGGGGCTATTTGGTCTAATGCTGTCACTGACCTCCCTTATTTGTTCTCTTCCCTTGTTCCTTTAGAGATAAATTTTTAGAAAGATGATGTTATTACTTTATAAAAATGATGCGTGCTTATTACAAGAACTTTAGTCAATGCAGAAAAGAAAAAAAAACTAATATCATCTAGAAAGACATTAATACTAGATGTACATAATTCAAGGCATCTATGCCTATATACATATATATAAACTGAAAGATAAATATATTTGTAAAAATAGTATTATACTGTACATACTATTTTAAAAATATAAATTGTTACATTTAAGTTTATATTTAATAGGAGGGAATGAAAGTAATAGTGGAACTTCAAATAAATGTTTCTGCATAAGAGATATTAATCTCTAAGAGCCCATCCAAGTTTTTTAAAATTATAAACATTTAAAAAATTAGAGACATATTTTTTAAAGACACACTTTACTTTTGAATAGCAACAATTGGCTCCCAGTTTTCAATATGAGGAAATTAGTGCATTTCTACTTTGACACTGTGTAATAAACCTAAATTTTGTTATTCAGAAATTTTTAAGTTGATAAAAACATAGTAGCACTTACATTCTGTTATGTATTAATGACTTCCATTGTATTTAGTCTTCCTGTGGCTTTTCCACTTCTGATCTCAGTTTAAATAATCTTCTGATTGACTGAATCTCACCATATTTTGTTGAAGAGAACTTCAACAGTCCCTGAGTCCTTATAGACTTGAGAACATTTGCCAATTGCCTTAATAATAATATGGTCAAATACAGAATTTGATCTTATTTTTTTCTCTTGGAGTTTTATACACATTGCTTCATGGTCTTATGATATGGAGTGAACATGGCTTTCACCACGACTTTCCCATTCATGACTTTGTTGGCTTGATTTCTTTGTATGGTGCTTTTCTTTTTTCCAACTAGGGCTCAAGAGTGCTTTAGTCCCTGAATTCTTTAAAATTTGAAAGTGTCTACTTGCCTTTAAACTGAATGCCAGCATGACAATAGCATGCATTATTTTGGGGTCTTTCCACACCCTTAGCTCCACTGTGAAGCAAATCATTCATATCTACCTCTTCAAACCTCAACAGTATGAGCTAGGAAATGTATTACTGTGGGTAGAAACAAGTCTCAGACCAAGTGTTGAAAAGTGCCCCCCTCACAATGTTTTCCCCAGCCTCTAGGCAGCCCCAGTGATGAATATCTGGCCTGTGTCTGGTTGTTTGTTCAGGTAGATGTCCTCTCATCTCTCTAAGATGTTAACTGAAGGCTTAAATTGAAGTGTAAGTTAACATAGTTTAGACATGATTCTCCCAAATGGTGTTACTAAGAAATACCAACTAGAATTTCTTCTGTGAGTCACTCAACAGACACATCTGAGCAAACATTTATTGAGCATCTTCACATGCCAGGTACCATTATCTGTGACAGGGAAATTATATTGAATAAGATAGAAAAAACTGCTCTTGTGGAGCTTAAATTCTAGTGAGATCCTTGAGAAAACTGCAATGAGTAGTATAGTTCTAGTGAGCTCTTGGTTGGTATTTATTGAATGAATACATGTAGGCATGCATTATTGAATGGTGGTTAGTCCACTGGACTGCTAAACACACTCTGAAGGGGTCTGTTAAAAATATAGCATTGGGGAGGCCAAGGTGGGTGGATCACCTGAGGTCAGGAGTTCGAGACCAGCCTGGCCAACATGGTGAAACCTTGTCTCTACTAAAAATACAACAATTAGCTGGGCATGGTGGCAGGCACCTGTTATCCCAGATACTCGGGAGACTGAGGCAGGAGATTGCTTGAACCCAAGAGGTGGAGGTTGCAGTGAGTGGAGATCATACCACTGTACTCCAGCCTGGCGACAGAGTGAGACTCCATCTAAAAAAGTAGCTCAAGACTGGGCTTATACTTGCCTAGTGGAAAATAAAATTGTGTTCTAAAGCTTCACATTGCTCCACTGTGCTGTCATTAAATGTGCCTGGGACAAAGTCTGAAGCTAGCCTGATTTTTCTTCCTCTTGTCTGATAAATGAGTTGCTTTTTTACTTGGATGCCTGAAGAATTATTATAAATATCTCGGGAGTAGCATAACTCACCCAGGATATGCCTGACAGTTTATTCATTGCTTCATATTAATTTTTCTCATAATAGAGTATGCTTTTTCCTCTGCAGATGCAATTCTTCCTTCATTTCAGGAATCTTTTCTTCATACGCATTATTTTTTCCTCTGAATTCACTGTGGTAATCTTGATGCTTTTCTCTAGAAGCAGTTTCAGTTCAACTGTATTATGTTCATTGTTATTTCTAATTTATTTAGAAGTTGATAATCAGTTTTGAGTGATGTTCTGGTCTTTTTTTTCCCCTTTATGAATATTTTAATAGAATATGAGCATAATATATTCCATTTAAATACTTGGAGGATTGTATTAATGGCCCAGAGGAGAAATCTACAGATGACATGATGTTTGGAGGGAATGACAATACACGAAATAACAAAATTAGTATCCAAGATGATCTGAAATGTTGGAAGACTGGATAGCTCAAACAAAATGAAGTTTAATAGGGACTAATATGATGTCCTACTATATGTTTCCCAAACCAATCACAGAAGTATAGCACCAGAAGCAGAAGTACATGTGAACAAGAATGGGGATTTAAGTCAAGAGTAAGCTCAGGTTCTGGTCTTTAGAGTTTTTCCACTGCAATTGTGGCTCATCGTTTTGTGGTTTTATTTCTTCTTGTGTTATTGTAGTCATATGATTATTATATTTTCTTTTAAAAAACTATGTGGATAATTTTATTTTTTAGATTATGTTTCTTTATTAAGTTATAGATGGTTTCTATATTGCTATAGTCCTTTTATTTTATCTTTTCAGACATAAAAGTTCTGGCTAAATCACAAAATATTATCAATTGTTATTGTTATTGCTTTTAGTATGTTGTCTAGGTTAACTAATGGTATCTGGTATCCTTCATATATATAGATATGAAGTATATATATGTATCAGTAAGGAAACACTTACAATGAATAGTGATAATTTTCTCATAAATTTCTTTAGAACATATTTTCGTCTCTTTAGTGGTTGCATGTGAGTTTAAGTTAGAAAAGAATAGTGGTCACATGGAATATTGTGAAGAATTTCTCTAGTTATAACTAGTTTTTCTCAATGGTAATGATTTTTGCATCTTCCAACCAAATATCTCTACTACAGTTAGGGGAAGCATGAGAACTGTCAAATTTTTTTACATATGGGTAAATGACATGTTTCACCCAATGTTTCTATTTATTTTTCTTAGCACTTACCGCATGTGAATTACTCAAACACCATCTTGAAAGGGTCATGTCTAAACTATGTCACTAACACTCCAATTTAAGCTTTCAGTTAACATCTTAGATGAGATGCAGCGAGTAGAGATTGCACTACTGTACTCCAGCCTGGGCAACAGAGTGAGACTCCATCTAAAAAAGTAGCTTTAGTGCTTTAGATGAGATGGACATCTACCCGAACAAGTAACCAGACTCAGGCCAGATACTCATCACGGGGGCTGCCTATAGGCTGGGGAAGACATTTTGAGGGGGAAACTTTTCAACACTTGGTCTGAGACTGGTTTTTACCCCCCAGTAACACATTTTCTAGCTTATACTGTTGAAGTTTAAAGAGATAGATATGAGTGATTTGGGATCATCAGAAGTCTAGTATTTATAAAATTTAGCGTTAAAAATATCATAAGTACTAATTTAGTCACCTGTTCTATAGACAAAGAAAAAATAGAAATCAGGAGAACCTTCCTTTCGGAAATGTATTTTTCTGATAATTACCCAATGGGAAAACTCTAGGAAATTGCATTTCTTAATTTATTGGCACAAACCTTTGCTGTAGTAAACTTCACTTTTGTTATGGTTATAAATAAATTATATTTTTATGAGGCTTACTACCTTAATAGTTACAGATATAGTTTACTGAGAATTTAGTTTTATTCTAGCCAATGTTATACATTTTATAACATTTTTCTAAAATGTATACTATGTTATGCATTTTATAATTTTTCCATATTCAATTTTTATAAGAACTATGTGCATCTTATTTCTGTTTCATAGATAAGGTAGTGTATGTGTAGAGGATTTAAGATATTTGACAAGATCACAGATATGGCAAGCCTCAGAGCTACAGTTTTAATCTAGTTATCATCCAACCCTAAAACACTAAGTAGTATTTCTTCCGTGCATCACTCAAGAGACAAACATTTATTGAGCATCGTCCACATGCCAGGCACCATTTTCTATGATAGAGAGATGACATTGAATACAATAGACAAAAACTCTGCTATTATGAAGCTTAAATTCTAGTGAGGCCTTTGAAAAAACTGCAATGACTGGTGCAGCTCTAGTGAGTTCTTGGTGGGTGTGTATTGAATGAATACACGTAGGCATGCATGTTTGAATGGTGGCTAGTCCATTGGTCTATCAAACACTGTGAAGAGGTCTGTTGAAAATGTAGCATTATTCAGATAAATGCAAACCAAAACTACACTGACATCATCTCATCCCAGTTAAAATGGCTTATATCCAAAAGACAGGTAATAAAAAATGCTGGTGAGGATGTGGAGAAAGGAAACACTTGTAAACTGTTGGTGGGAATTAAAGTAGTGCAAACACTACGTAAAATAGTTAAGAAGTTCCTCAAAAACTAAAAAAATTGAGCTACCATATGGTCAAGCAATCCCACTGCTGGGTGTATACCCAAAAGAAATGAAATCAGTATATCAAAGAGCTATCTGCACTCCTATGTGTGTTGTGGCAGCACTGTTTATAATAGCTAAGATTTGGAAGCAACCTACGTGTCCATCAACAGATGAATGAATAAAGAAAATGTGGTACAGATACACTATGGAGTACTATTCAGCCACAAAAGAATGAGATCCAGTCATTTGCAATGACATGGTGAAATAAGCGAGGCACTGAAAGACAAATATTACATGTTCTCACTTATTTGTGGGATCAAAAAATCAAAACAATTGAACTCATGGACATAGAGAGTAGAAAGATGGTTACCAGAGGCTGGGAAGTGTAGTCAGAGGCTGGTGGGGAGCTGTGAATGTTTTAATGGGTAAAAAAAAAAAAAAAAAAGAATGAGGAAGACCTACTATTGATACCACAAGAGGGTGACTACATTCGGTAATAACTTAGTTGTATAATTTAAAGTAAAGAATGTAATTGGATTGTTTGTAACCCAAGGATAAATACTTGAGAGGATGGATACCCCATGTTCAATGATGTGCTTATTTTACATTGCATGACTGTATCAAAACATTCCATGTACTGCATGTATATATATATATCTAATCTGTATCCACAAAAATTTTTTAAAAAGTAGCATTAAGATTGTTGTTCAAAACTAGGTTTACACACTCACCTAGTGGAAAATAAAATTATGTTCTAAAGCTTCATACAGAGAAAGAAGTTCTCTAGATCAGTAAGCATAAATAATATTCTAATACAAATGTCATTCTTGCTTTTTGCTTTTTATGTTTTATAGGTATAGAAAACTAGAGGCAGTTTTTAAAACTAGTTAGACAATGGAAAAGTATTCACAAACATTAGAAAGGGTAATAGAAGAAATTCTAATGCAATATATAATCCAGTATATATATAAACCAACAGAACAATGTATCCTTCTTCATTCTGTGGCCTATAATTATTGCCGCTTGCTAGAAATAAGCATTTAAATGGTCAAAAATCACTCGGATCTATAATCCTGATAACAATAAGAGTGCAAAACTGAGGTTTCCTTTGGTTATGAAATAAATAAAGGGGCTTTATTTGTGAAGATAATAATCATATTTTCCAAAAAGTGAGCTAAGAAGAAAAAAAGAGAACCTTTAGTTCTTGAGTAATTATAGGCTAATATGTTTAGTTTTTAACAGCTTATTGTTTTATTTTTATGTACATACTACATACAGATAGTTTTAATAGGCAAGTAGTACCATAAAAACTTCAGAGATTTAATTTTTTTAACTTTTAAGTTCAGGGTTACAACTGCAAGCTTGTTACATAGATAAACATGTGTCATGGGGGTTTCTTGTACATATCATTTCATCACTCAGGTATTAAGCTTAGTACCCATTAGTTATTTTTTTCAGATCCTCTCTCTCCTCCTATCCTTCACTCTTCAATAAGCCCCAGTGTGTGTTGTTTTCCTCTATGTGTCCATATGTTCTCATCATTTAGCTCCCACTTATAAGTGAGAGCATGCAGTGTTTGGTTCTCTGTTTCTGTCAGTTTGCTAGGGATGACAGCCTCCAGCTCCAACCATGTTCCTGCAAAGGACATGATCTCATTTTTTATGGCTGCATAGTATTCCATGGTGTATATGTACCACATTTTCTTTATCCAGTCTATCATTGATGGGCATTTATATTGATTTCATGTCTTTGAGATTGTAAATAGAGCTGCAGTGAACATATTGTGTATGTGTCTTTATAACATAATGATTTATGTTCCTTTGGGTATGTACCCAGCAATGGGATTGCTGGGTCAAATGGTATTTCTGTCTTTAGGTCTTTGAGGAATTGCCACACTGTCTTCCACAATGGCTGAACTAATTTACACTCCCACCAACAGTGTATACGCCTTCCTTTTTCTCCACAACCTTGCCAGTAACTGTTATTTTTTTACGTTTTTATTATACTTTAAGTTCTAGGGTACAAGTGCACAATGTGCAGGTTTGTTACATATGTATACCATGTTAGTGGGCTGCACCCATTAACTCATCATTTACATTAGGTATATCTCCTAATGCTATAATTGGAAGTAAAGCACTTCTCAGCAAATGTAAAAGAACAGAAATTATAACAAACTGTCTCTCAGACCACAGTGCAATCAAACTAGAACTCAGGATTAAGAAACTCACTCAAAACCGCTCAAATACATGGAAACTGAACAACCTGCTCCTGAATGACTACTGGGTACATAACGAAATGAAGCCAGAAATAAAGATGTTCTTTGAAACCAATGAGAAAAAAGACACAACATGCCAGAATCTCTGGGACACATTTAAAGCAATGTGTAGAGGGAAATTTATAGCACTAAATGCCCACAAGAGAAAGCAGGAAAGATCTAAAATTGACACCCTAACATCACAATTGAAAGAACTAGAGAAGCAAGAGCAAACACATTCAAAAGCTAGCAGAAGGCAAGAAATAACTAAGATCAGAGCAGAACTGAAGGAGATAGAGACACAAAAACCCTTCAAAAAATCAATGAATCCAGGAGCTGGTTTTTTGAAAAGATTTACTAATTTCCACTTTCAGGTCTGTCCCCAGAAGGTTCAATCTCTCTACTTTTACCTAATTCATCTAAATTCAAATTCAGACTTATATTTTATCAATAACTTTTTATTGGAACTTAACACTCTTAACTGTTTCTAATTTTCTATACAATCTTTCAAGACTTAGTGTAGCTTTCTAGTTTTAAATGTTAATCTCATTAATCTGACAATTATTATCATGACACCAACTTACTTTCTTCATTACTTTGAATATTTATTCATTTATTAAACTAGCAGTGTTTGATACAACTTTCTAAAATGATGGAAATGATCTATAGCTGCATCATCCTGACATGGTAACATCTAGTCACATGTGACTATTGAGCATTTAAAATGTGGCTAGTGTGAATAATGTATTGAATTTTAAAATCAACTTTATTTTAATAATCTAACTTAAAATGTAAATAGTCATATGTGGCTAATGGCTACCAAATAAGACTCTATAGCATTAAACAAATGTCTATTGCATGTCCACTGTGTGCTGGGCACTCTTTTAGACAGTAGGCTACATCAGCAACAAGGGCAAAGATCTCTGAATTTTTGAAGCTTACATTCCAGTAGGAAACACAATTAGTAAAACAAAGAAATAACAAATACATATATTACATAAAATATTAAATAGTTGTATTATGGGAAAATTGTTTTATGTAATATATATTACATAAAATATTAAAAAGTTGTATTATGGGAAAATTAAAAGGAATAGTTGGGCAAGAGAGTGCAGAGTGCTGAATGTAGAAGGTAGGTAAAATACAGAAAATATCCAGCAGAAAAAATCTTTTACTCTATTAGGATAGGTGAAAATATTTATTTCATATTATCAGCTTTTCCACCTCCTGCAGGTGGGATAACATTTTTTCACTCTGCTGTCCCTTCCAATAATTTGCAATACACTTTAGTTTGTTAATTGTTGTGTTTAAAAATATGTTTCTATTCCTTCTTTGTTTAAATTCGTTTATTAAAAGATGTAAGGCTGAGTGCACTGGCTCACACCTGTAATCCCAACACTTTGGGAGGCCAAAACAAAGTGTTGTGGGGATAGCTTGAGCCCAGGAGTCTGAGACCAGCCTGGGCAACAAAGTGAGACCCCCATATCTACAAAAAATTAAAAGGTAGCTGGGCACGGTGGTGCCCATCTGTGGTCTTAGCTACACAGGAGGCTGAGGTGGGAGGATTGCTTGGGCCCAGGATGTTGAGGCTGTAGTGAGCCATGTTCACACCACCACGATCTAGCGTGGGTGACATAAATAAACACATAAACAAACAAACAAAAAATGTAACTAAGGAATATGTTGCCACACAAATTTTGATATGTCTTTATTCAGTATATGGAGACTTATTTTCTTCTTTAAATATTGCAGAGTGCTGAATGTGGAAAGTGAAATATGGCAAATATTCAACAGAATAAATCTTTCACTCTCTTATTAAGATAGGAGAAAATACTGATTTCCATACTTTATTTTGGTTGTATTTATAATTGTATAATCGGCATAAGTTGTTTTGGCACTCTCCATTCATTTACCCTTCTCCTGTTGAAAATATCCCAAATACTTCTGCCTCACTCTGAGTCATGTGGTTTTGAAGAGACTTTGGAGAGTCATGTGACCTAAATTCTGCCTCAATTGGTAAATTCATCACCTAGCATTGATGATTTTTCAGGGATAAGTACAAGCTTAATTCTGGCCAGGAAAAGTCAGACTCAAGATTTTAGTTTGAAATTGTTTGAAGAAAAAGAGATTCTCTTTTCCTTTTCACTTGAACTTAAGAAGATGCTGAAGCTAGAGCCGCTAGAGTCATCTGCTACATTGGGAAACCTGAGAATAGACTCAATAGAGAGAAAATACTGGTGAAAGATGAAGAGAAAAACTAGTTATTGTTGATATTGTTGTGGCTGTTTCAGTAACACGAACCAAAAATACTCCCCTTTAAACTCCAGCCACTGAAATTAGGAGGTTTCATACTTGAAATGTAAAGACCACTTCTCAGCTGTTAGGAGCGGCTGAAATCACCATTTGAGCCAGGAGATCTCAGTTCCCCTTAACTCTGCCTTTAATTATCTGCATGGCTTTGGGTCAATCACTTTATTCTCCAGTCCTGGCTGCCAAATGTGGGAGTTAGGTGAGACATTCTCTCTGATACCTTCTACTTCAATCATTCTGTAAAGCAGGTTAATGTGAGCATATGACTAAAAACACCATGACATGCCCTGAAGTTCTCCCAGACTAGAACACTTGAATTCTGTCTTCTATCAGCTGTTCACAGAGGTGGATCCAGAACTCGTTTGCACAAGTGCCTGGCTTAACTCTGTTAAAGTGTTGGTACCTCCTGCTAAAACAATCATCAAGTGGCTCTGGGACATGTGCTAGAGCCTGCCCAGTCTGATGCATGGTCCAGCACTGAGCCAAAATATGTTTCCAGGAGAAACATGGCCATATGGACTGCTTAATTTCTATTCCTTGAAAAGTCACAATTTTTTTCCTATGTTAGAAAATTGCTGTGGAATGACTTTTGAAAAATTCCCAATAGTGAATTAAATGAAACCTTTGAGAAATGTTGACTGTGGTTTTAAAAAATTAAGTTAAACAAGCCTAAGAGACACATATTCCCATGCATTTTGCCATGTTTAGAGGCCATTCACTTCAATAGAAATGTGTGGGGAGCCTACTGTCTCCGTACATGGCCTCTAAAGTCAGGCTCGCCATTTTATCTCAGCTTTGTGGCTTGACCTCTTACCAGCTGGGTGAATTTGGTCAGTCACTTAACCTTTCTAGGCTTTAGTGGTCTCTCCTATTAAGTGAAGATAGTAATATTACATATCTCTTAGGGTTCTTGAGGATAAAAATTCTTGAGGAAAAATATAATACTGTGTAGAGTGCCCAGCATTTAGGAAATATTCATTAGCACATTCAAGAAAGACACCTGATTATAATATTATATTATACATATTTACATATGCATACACCCATATATATATCACATTTGTCATGTACATGTACACATATATGTATTTTACATATATTATATGCTATCTTTATTGAATAGTGAATGTGTTACCATTGTATTTTTTCCTTGTTATTTCGCATATGTATCTCTATAAAAGTAAAAATTCAGAAGTGGCCTGTTTTATGGCTTATAAATTATCTTATTTTCCACCTAAATGGATTATAACAACTGAATAACTTCCAATTTAAACACCTCATTGTCTACCATGAGGAAAAATCATATAAATTTAACTCTAAACATTGGCTTGCCTATATAACACCTGACTTGAAGTTTCAGGGATCATGGCAAATACAACTGCAAATGATGTGTTATAGGATGCACAACCCTGCCAACACCAATTGCATATATTTTTCCATTGTGTCTTTAAATGCCAATAATATTTTTTTGTTTGCTAAAATATCATTCTGTTACTGTGAGAAGTGAAAACAAAACACTGTCTTCTGAAGCATCATTACTTACTGAGAAATAAGAGTTTTATATAACCATTTAACTCATCTATCCTGTGGAGATCTAAAGATCACGTTTAACTAGTTTTCCACTTCTGACTTTCTGCCTGCCTCAATTTTAATAAACTATTGAGTATGGGCTAGCCTCCAAGTCTTAAATTCACACATAGTAGTGAGCAGTTACATAATTGTCATTTTACTAACAACTCAATAACAAGAACTTACATGTTTCCATAGATATTACCTAAAGAATTTGAGATCTATTTTTATATCTTCTGTTGATTACAAAGTTTCAAATAGGCAGATCGAAATCTTTGTTCGGTTCCATTTTATAATGGTTTACATTTTTAGAAACAAACACAAAAAGTGATATAAAACTTTAGAACTTACTAATTCCAATAATTTACTAAAATTATTCATTAAGCTCTGGTTTAAAAATTTAAAGAAAAAAAAATTCTATAGTTTGTCTCTAGTTAGACATATATTATACAGGAGAAATAAATTTTGGCACCCGTGGTGAAGCACTACTCAGGGAAAAAATAGGAATTTATTCTTTTTCCTACCTTTCATGATTTGTATTCATCACCCTTCCTTCCATACAGTCCTGACTTCCCAGGGTTTCACATATTTATGAAGTACTTTTTGAATAGTAGCCATCAGTTTTAGGTGCTAAATTTACAAAGAGAAATTATATATGAGCTCTTTGCCCTGTTTTTCATCCTTTTCTATCTGAAGAACTATTCATCCTTCAACTCTTAGGTGGAAGATTCTTTCCTTCAAGAAGCATTCTCTCTTTAGGCAGCCTTGATAGTGCTACATCTCCCTTGAACTCTCAATATATTCTGTACAAAAAGCTACATAATCTATAGCACTTTAGAGCCTTGATTTGCTTACATGCCTGTATTCCCCTGATAAGCTTCAGGTCTCTAGGAAGTGAGGACTTTGTTTTACTTGACTTTGACTTTCCCACTTAGCATTATGTTTTTCAAAAAGCAGTTACATTATTTCTTTGAATGCATGATAGAGTAACTGAGCTCACAGCCTAATCTAGTTCTACACGGTGATACTGTCTCCTGGAATGATTCCATCTTTCCGAAATGTAAGACCTCCTAAATCCCAGAAAGAGGAAAAAATGTATTAAATCTCTTCACTCTGAGCGTATTTTCAAAAGTTAGTTAATTTATTACTATGTTGACAGATGATGCAGATTTTGCTTAAATTTTATTATATGAAACTGATTGTAAATTCACAGAAGGTTGTAAAGATACTATAGAGAGGTTCTGTGCTTCAGTTCATCCAGTTTCCTGTAATTGTTACATCTAATACTGCAATAGCGCAGTATAAAAACCAAGAAATTAGCATTGGTACAACATATGTATATAGTTCTATGCCATTTTATTGCTTGCAGATTTGTGTAAACACTATCACTATTAAGGTACAAAATTATTCTAACAGTAACATACCTCTCTATACCCCTTTATAGTCACACCCATCCTTTCCTGCAACTATCCCTAACAATTGGTAAACAACATTTTGCTCTCTGTCTCCAAAATTTTGTGATTTCAAGATCATAATCTAAATGGAATCATATATGTCATACCATCATCACATTGTTCACATATAATTTATCACAGTCAATTGTTGAAACACTTTTTAAGTTGAAGTGTAGCAACCTTACCTGCCTTTATACTCCTTTAACATCCCTCATTTATATAATATGAATGTTTTGAATATTTTCCCTACATACATTTAGAAGATTAGATGGTGATATAATTATTACTTCAACTGTCAAATATAATTTAGAAAACTCAAGAATAAAATAAATGTCTATTATATTTACCTATAGTTTTACTTTTTCTATTTTTCTTTCTTGCTTTCTGATGTTCTAAGATTCTTTCTTTTATAATTTGTTTAGCAAATTTTCTTTAGCTATTTCATTACAGTAGGTCTGCTGGTGAAAAATTACAGTAGTCTTTCTTCATCTGAGAATGTCTTGATTTCCTCTTCATCAATGAAGGATATTTCAGTGGATATAGGATCTTAAGTTGACAGTTATTTTCTTCCAGTACTTGAAAAGTATTGTGTCACTTCCTTTTCACCTCCACAATTTTTGATGAGAAATCTGCTGTCATTCAAAATGTTTTTCCCCCATAGGTAAGATTTTTTTCCTACTGCCTTCAAGATTTATATTTGTTTTTAGTTTTTAGAAATTTCATTATGATGTGTTTTGGCATGGATTTCTTGGGTGTATCCGGTTTGGGGCTTACTCAGCTTCTTGAATCAGGTAGATTTACATATTTTCTACCATTTCAACCATTATTTTTAAAAATACTTTTTCAGCTCCTCTATGTTTCTCCTGTTCCTCCAGAATTCTGTGAACATGAATTTAGAGCTATTGTTATAGCCTTCCAGGTCCCTAAGGCTTTGTTTATTTTTTTAACAGTCCACTTTCTTCTGTTGTTCAGGTTGAGTAATTTCTATTATTTTATCTTCAAGATCACCAATCCTTTCCTCTGTCTCCACCATTCTGCAGTTAGGTTCATCTATTGAGATTTTATTTTGGTTATTATATTTTTTATTTCTATTTAGTTATTTTCTAAAAACTTTAATTTTAGGTTCGGGGTACATAAGCAGGTTTGTTATATAGATAAACTCATATCACTGGGGTTTGATATACATATTTTCACTGAGGCACTAAACCTGGAACCCAGTGGTTATTTTTTCTGCTCTTCTCCCTTCTCTCATCTTCCACCCTCTGGTAAGTCCCAGTGTCTGTTGCTCCCCTCTTTGTGTCCATGTATTCTCATAATTCAGATCCCACTTATAAGAATATAAAATATGTGGTTTTCTGTTCTTGCATTAGTTTGTTAAGAATAAAGGCCTTTGGTTTTATCCATGTTCCTGCAAAGGACAGGATATTTTTCTTTTTATGGCTTCATAGTATTCCATGGTGTATATGTACCATGTTTTCCTTATCCAGTCTACCACTGATGGACATTTAGGTTGATTCCATATTTTTGCTATTGTGAACAATGCTACAATGAACATATGTGTGCATGTGTCTTTAAAGTAGAATGATTTATATTCTTTTGGGTAAATACCCAGTAATGGGACTGCTGGAACAAATGGTAGTTCTGTTTTTAGCTTTTTGAGGAATCGCCACATTGCTTTCCACAATGATTGAACTAATTTACACTCCCACCAACAGTGTATAAGTGTTCCCTTTTCTCTGCAAACTCACCAGCATCTGTTATTTTTTGACTTCTTAATAATAGCCATTCTGACTGCTGTGAGACAGTCAAATGTGGTTTGCCAGCACAGGAGCTATGACGCAGCCCCCCAGGAAGTATCTGGGGCTACACTGCAAGCAGATGTGTCTAAGCAGGATGAGAATGAAAATCTAGACTCCTTACTCAACCTTCTGACACTACCCCAGGAGAGGTCAGCAGTCTAAGGTGTGCTCAGGTTGAACTGGCCTGGTCTCATGGGCAAAGCCACCCTGAAAAGTTTTGGTCAGACAGCTCCCTTATGGCTAAAGTATCCTATGAGAGCAAGTTGAGCCCAGGGGGATGGGTGTTCCTGGGCATACACCACTACAGATGCTCCCACATCAAACTCTCTGTGATTGCCCTGGCTGGAGAAGTGACTTGAGTTCTGCCTCTACCACTTCTCTAAGCAGCTTTCCCTGAAAACTCGGGTGTTTGTGGTGGTAGAGAGGTCTCCACCTGCTGGGATTCCAGAGGCCCATGGCTAGAGTGGGTTGTTCCTTGCCTGTTCAACTCATCCCCTCTGCAAGTGTCATTGGGGGCCAGGAATGAATCCCAGTTAGCAGTAGACCTGTGCAGGGTTCCCAACTTCCTAGTTATTCTTTACGTCTTCTATTTCTTTGCTGATTTTTTTGGATTTGTGTCAAACCTGTTCATAATTTCTTGTTGAAGCATTTTTGTCATGGCTATTTTAAGATTCTTGTCAGATCATTTAATATCTGTTTCATCTTGGCATTTGTATCTGTTGATTGTCTTTTTTTACTTTTTATTGTTTGAGACAGGGTCTCACTCTGTCACCAAGGATGGAGTATAGTGGCATGATCATGGCTCACTGTAGCCTCATACTCCTAGGCTCAAGCAGTCCTCCCACCTCAGCCTCCAACAATGCTGGGTTTATGGGTCGATTGTCTTTTGTTTATTGTAAGAACACTTAACATGATATCTATCCTCTTAACAAATTTTAAAATGTGAAATAGAGTACTGTTAACTAAAGGCACAATATTGTACAGCAGATCACTAGAATTTATTCATCTTGTTTAACTGAAATTTTGTGCCCACTGATTAGTAGCTTACCACTTCTCCCTCCCTGCTAGACTCTAGAAATCACCATTCCACTATTTAACTCTATGAATTTGCCTATTTTAGGTACTTTATATAAGTGGAAACATATAGGAGTTGTTCTTTTGTATCTGGTTTATTTCGCTTAGTTTAATGACTTCAAGGTTAACACACTTTGTCACATATTGCAGAATTTTCTTCTTTTTTTAAGGCTGAATAATATTCTATTGTATGGCTGCCTTTCCTCTTTCAAGTTGAAATGATCTTTTCTCAATCAAATTGTAAGCATGACAAGTAATATTTGAATTTGAACATTTGGGGTTTTATGTAATGAGACTTCAAATCTTATTTAAATATTTCTTACCTCCTCTGGAACCATGCACTCTATGGAAGGGGGCACTGCCTTTTTACTGCCAGAAGAGGGTGGAAGTTTATATTCTTCACTCAGCATCTTTTGACACCATGGGAGGGGACAGGCTTTTCATTACCACTTGACAGGGATGGGAGTTTTAACTTTCCGCTAGGTCACCACGGATGCCTACCTGGCTGGGAGGGGTGGGGTGCCTCATTACTTTTTCCCACATGGCCTCCACTGATTCTTTGGGAGAGATGGCCTGGTTACCTCTGGGCAGTGGTAAAAATCCCGACTCTCCACAGGTCTCCACTGACATTACCGTTGTAGTGAAGGGAAGGGAAAGTTGACCTTGTTACCACCTGAGAAGGATGAAAATCTAGACTCCTTACTCAACCTTCTGACGCTACCCCAGGTGAGAAGTTGGGGCACCTGGCATGGATAGAAGTCCGGGCTCCCCACCTGCTTTGTGCTGGCTGTTAGTGGAGGCACCACATAGTATTTTCAATAGGTTTGGCTGAAATAAAGAGGTTATTATCTAAAAGTTTTCTGTCTTTCTGGGCTTCCTGTCTTCTGATTCCTGAGCTAGGGAGAAGAGGCTTTTCTTTGTGCTTCTTTTTTGTTTGTGCCTGTTGGTGTTTCACAGTTGTTGGTTTCTCTAACACTGAGTTCAGGATATATGGGCTAAAAAGGCAATCCAGATAACTCACTGCTGTGTCCTTTCTTAAATTCTGAGGTTTGCAGCCTGTCTACCTTCTTCTTTCTACCTTTCAGCGTCTTCTTATGTTTGTTTTATATATAATGTACAGAGTTTTCAGCTGTACTTAGCAGGAGTAATAGAGAAAGTACCTGAAGGTTTATCTATTCAGATTTTAATATATTTAAAAAATATTATTGTAAAACAACTAACTATAGGAGGCTTTAAAGTTATTTTCAATTATTTCAAAGAACGACAACTTTTAAAAAGGTCTGAATAGCTAGAGAAAACATACTATGATTATGGTTGGATGACTTAATATTATCGAGATGTTAATTCTTGTCAATTTAACTAGCGAATCATTGCAATTCCAATTCTTATTCCAGCACAAATTTTTAAGAAATTTCCTCAAATCCAAAAGCTTAAATAATTTTGGGAAAAAAGTGCAAATATAGATGAATCCCCTTGATAATAATGGTCAAATTTTTAAGTTAGATCATGATTTTTATTTTTTTATTTTTAAAATTTCCATTTATGTTTTACATTCAAAGGGTACATATAGAGATTTGTTACAAAGCTATATTGTGTGATGTTAAGGTTTGGGCTTCTATTGATCCTATAACCTAGATAGTGAACAATAGTACCCAATAGGAAGCTTTTCAGTCATTGTCCTATTCCTTTCCTTCCTCCTTATGAAGTCCCCAGTGGCTATTTTTCTCATCTTTATGTCTACGTGAACAAAGATTCAGTTCCCACTTATAAGTGAGAACATGTAATATTTGGTTTTCGGTTTCTGCATTAATTCATTTGGTATAACAGGCTCCAGCTACATCTATGTTACTGCAAAGAACATGATTTTGTTCTTTTCTATGGCTGTGTAGTATTCCATAGAGATATACTTCATTTTCTTCATCCAATCCACCATTGACAAGCAGTTGGGATTCCATGTCTTTTCTATTGTGAATAGTGCTGCATGTGTCTTTTTGGTAGAACAATTTATGTTCCTTTGAGTATATCCTCAGAAATGGGATTGCTGGGTCAAATGGTAGTTCTATTTTCAGTTCTTTGAGAAATCTCCAAACTACTTTCCACAGGGGCTGAACTATTTTGTATTCCCACCAACAGTGTATAAGTGTTTCCCCTTTTCTCCACAGCCTCACCAGCATCTGTTGTTTTTGACTTTTAATAATAGCCATCCTGACTGATGTGAGATAGTATCTCAGTGTTTTGCATCTCATTGATTTGCATCTCTCTGACGATTAGTAATGTTGAACATTTTTTTCAAATGTTTATTGGCTGTTTGTATATCTTCTTTTGAGAAATGTCTGTCTTTTGCTCACTTTTTAATGAGGTTATTTTTCTTGTTGATTTGTTTGAATTCTTTATAAAATCTAAATATTAGAATCTTTACAGAATCTAAATATTAATGCTTTGTCAGATACATAGTCTGCAAGTATTTTCTCCCATTCTGTAGGCTGGTGGTTTACTCTGTTGATAGTTTATTTTGCTGTGCAGAAACTGTTTAGTTTAAGTTCCATTTGTCTATTTTTTATTTTGTTGCATTTGCTTTTGGGGTCTTCATCATAAATTCTTTGCCAAGGCCAATGACTAGAAGAGTATTTCCTAGGTTTTCTTCTAGAATTTTTATAGCTTGAGGTCTTACATTTAAGTCTTTGATCCATTTTGAGTTAATTTTTCTATATGGTGAAATGTAGGGATCCAGTTGAATTCTTCTGCATACAGTTTTTCCAACACCATGATAGTTAATTTTATGTACTTACTTGTCTAGGCTATGATGCCCAGTTGTCTAATAAAACACTAGTCTAGGCTGGGCACGGTGGCTCATGCCTGTAATCTCAGCACTTTGGGAGACCAAGGTGGGCAGATCACGAGGTCAGGAGATCAAGACCATCCTGGCTAACATGGTGAAACCCCATCTCTACTAACAATACAAAAAAATTAGCTGGGTGTGGTGGCATGCACCTGTAGTCCCAGCTACTTGGGAGGTTGAGGCTGGAGAATGGCATGAACCCGGGAGGCAGAGGTAGCAATGAGCTGAGATCGTGCCACTGCACTCCAGCCTGGGCAACAGAGTGAGACTCCATCTCAAAAAAAAAAAAAACAACAACAACAGCAACAAAAACACTAGTCTAGATATTGCTGTGAGGGTATCTTGTAGACATAACTAATAGCTGCCATTGGTTGACCTGAAGTAAATGAGATTACTCCTGATAATATAGGGGAGTCTCACTTAGTAACTTGAAGGTTTTGAGAGTCAACACTAAGGTTTTCCAAAGAATAGAGAATTCCGCCTCAAGATTGTAACATAGAAATCCTGCCTGAGTTTCTAGTCAGCTGGCCTGTCCTAATGATTTGAGAGTTTTGATTCTTCACACTCACATGAGCCAATTCCTTAATCCTTTGCCCATTTGCCCTGAGAACACAGCACTTTTGCTGCAGTGGTTACCCCGAGATAATTTCGCCATGAAATATCTTGCTTTTATTATTATTTTTGCATTGCTCTAGTATGTCAACTTTGGAAACAAAAGACATCATTCTATTTATAGCATTCTGGTTTTAGTAGTGGTATTTCCATTTACAAAATATAGTAATCCTCGACTGCTGAAAATGTCAAATCTTAGAAAATGTGGAATTCCTATGCATGATGTTAACATCGTTCTCGAACAACAAGGATTCATTTGATGAATATGATGTTTCTGAAATAGATGATCCTGATGATTCAGACGATTCTGATGTTAGTGCTATTTAGAAATAACTCCAAGAACTGTTTTTATTTTATTTTTACATTGAAAATCAGTCAAATTTGCTTCATCCTCAAAAAGTGTGTTTGTTTATATAGAATAAGTGCCGGCAGAAACCTGCATTTTGTTTTTCTAAGTGGGAAAAGGGTTAAAAAAACTCTCTCTTTTTTTCTCTCTAAGATCAATCTATGTATGTAGGTGTGTATGTATCTATCATCTATCTATTTATCTATCCATCTATCTGCCTTTCTTATTGGTTCTGTTTCTCTAGAGAACACTGACTGACAAGTTATAATAGATATGCTACAAAACTATGGTGATTGAATTTTTTTAAAGAACAGTGATGAAAATTTTAACAGGAAGGAAGAAGAGGGGAATAGAGGAGAAAAGAAAGTGAGAAAGAAAAACAGAAGAGAAAGAAGAGGAAGGAAGGACAGACAAGAAAGACAGGAAAGAGCAAGAAAATAAGTCATTGTGGTAATGGTAGAGGATCATATCAATAGATCAATGGAACCAAATATGACCCAGAAATAGGATTATGGATATATATAGGAACTTTTTCATACAGAGGGCACCACAAATCAGCAAACTTGAAAGAGAAAAAAATATCGTTGAATCTCTACATTACAATATCCACAAAGCTAAATACCAAATAGATTAGAGATATGAATTAAGAGATGTGATATTATTAAAATTGAGTTTTTTTCACAAAAATATTAACAGCCTGCTAACAATCTGTCAGAAATCATTCACAATGTCTAAAACTGACAGAGATATTTGATTTAATAGATATAAGAGATAAACATGAAAATAAACAAAACAACATAAAACTGAGAAAAC